>NC_056745.1:576933749-577066249 GCF_019279795.1 Protopterus annectens | reverse complement strand
AGTCCCGGCCTGGGCACTGGTGCCAGGTGTACTCACCAGCTGAGGTGGGAGAGCTGGGTCCGCTGGAACCCGCCTTCCCTGTTGACCTATGTTTAGCAGTATTTTATGGCATTTTGGGTTAGTAACAAACAACACCATTCAAAATTAGTTGTAACAGCATGCATCAGTATTCCCATTAACCAAACACCCATGAATTCCAAACATTGAGCAGCAAGCATTACACATGCATATTTAGAACAACAGTGCACATTCCAACAGCATGCAGGGTTGATTGGTGGCAACAGGCCATCAGGTTTGGATATGTGAACGGGGCACATGCATCAATGTACATGCAGATATGTATGAACCAACAGGACAAATGTCCATGGGAATTAATTGTGAATACACATACCCGGTTTGGTGTGGAATGGCATCATTTGTGAAAATAGGGTAAGGTGGAGAAAATTTACATTAACAACTAAAACTACCTATACATATACTGTAGATTCCTAGTAGATGCAGATATATATCCCCTACATGTATTAGTACAGTTTCCTGTATGTAACCTTAGGAATGTTGGTGATGGGGATGTTACTGCTACATTAATATACATTCCATTTTTATTCATATATGTTCATATCTGGCTGTGTTCAGGTACAGCATCCTACTACATTTGATTTATATGGGTCTAGACAACTGTGGATGTTCAGCATTTCATACAACCATACTATTTCCATAATGCAAGGGTACAGCAACATATCCAATTTGTGGGACGGACACAGTCCATGTTCTGTATTTTATTTAACACATTACACTCTTTGGTTGTGGCTGTCTCATTCATTTCATAATGTAGTGACTGCAGTATACCTTTATTCCAGACTTATTACAGCTTTCTTGGTAGCTTCAAACTGTCTTTCTCACACTCTCTCAATTATTTTATATTTACATTTCAGACTGGTACTTAATTCTAGGCTTTATTAACATGTATTACTGGTTTACAACAACCCTTTCCAGCTGACTCACTTATTTCATATGGCAACATTTACAAGGATGTATTTGACACTTGTCTATCCTTTGTTGATTGATTACCACTCATTTTCTGGCTGCAGCAGTTATCTGATATTACAATACAGGTGGAAACTTCTATTTGAGAGTTGTTTAATCTTTATTACTGGATTGCATTACACTATTTTCCAGGCTGCATCACTTATCTAATCTTACAATACTAGCAGAATCTTTCTTTTAGGCTTATTTGACCTTTATTAGTGGGTTACAACACTGAAGTCTTTTACAATCTGTCTCACTTATATTCTATGACAATACCAGCTAAATTATTACTAACCTGCCTGGTGGCACAACCTCAGCAGCCTATCAGCATAGGCTCGCTGATTCGCGGAGCGAACACCTGCAGCTGTAATATAAAGGAAGTAATACTGGAACATACGTCTCCATACTATAGGCTAGGATAGCATTTCTTACATACTTAATTACATGGATAGTTACTCAGTAGTGGGGCATTGGGCATTTGGCGGGCCTCCTGGATCCAACAGTTCAGTTGGTCCTCCTTCCATCGGTTCAGGTCCACATGGTGGTGACGGACCTGTTCACCAGTCCTCGGAATGCCTGTGGCACTGGTGAGATCATGTGCCAACTGGTTCCACGCCTCTGCCTTGTACACACCCCAGTGAACCTGGCCCTGCATGAGTTGTGCTTCATGATCATGGACTAGGAGCCAAACCATATATTTTGACTCCTCAACACCCCACCTTTGTGCTCTAAAGTGACTTCCCTCTCCTGCACCTGCCATCCTGACTGCAAATGGGTACCACAATCAGTTATGCTGTGAATTCCCACCTATGAGGCTTATATATGCCGGTTTTCCCACACTTATCTGGGATTGGCCGTTTTGGATATTTATCAGCTTAAAAAACCTGCTTTGGCATGCTTCTATTTCCATTCATTCCTATATATATGCTAATACTGCTTTTTTCAGTGCAGCTGTCATGGCTTAGTGGTTCAGTACTTTGACTACGGTGCACAGTATCCCAGGTTCGACCCTGGGCATTGCTTTTTTTTATTTTACTACTGTCTAGACAGGCTAGGAGGTGTGTCTCTGTAAAGGCGGCTTTGATACAGCTTGCCCAATGTTGCCCAATGGTAAGCTGGTTGGCATGCTGCGCAGCTTCGCGCAAACGACTTACGCTGGGTAACGCGTTATTTAGGTATGAGCACTCATATTATGCTGGGTGAAGCACTGCTGAACTACGGGCACTCATTTTAAGCATGGTAAAGCTCTGCTCAACTCCGGGTAGTCATATTAAACCTGTTAAACCGCTGCTCACCTGCGGGCACTCATATTAAGCTTGATAAAGCGCTGCTCATCTACAGGCACCCATATTCAGCTTGCTAAAGCCTTGCTCAGCTATGGGCAATTCTGATCCTTTTTTTATATTTTATTATGTCGGATTTCTTTGAAAATACATGGCCCATTTCATTACATTTTACTTAAATTATAGTTATATATATATATATATATATATATATATATATATATATATATATATATATATATATGTCAGAGGATTGTTTCATGCTTATTTAAATAAAAATGGAAAATGATGTTGTGGGGGCTTGAACTGTGACTACCTCCTCTTTGGCCAACGTCTCTACCGCTACACTATTGCTACTTGGCTTAATTTGCATATTTAGATCATGTATGCTTGTCAATGTCTGCTAACTGTGGCTGAGCGGAGGGCATACCTGCACAAATGAGCGCAACTACGGGCAAACATTTTGGAAATTATAAAAAAAAAAATTAAACTGCTATTTTTACGTTTTACATTACAGTTGGGTTTACAGTCTGTGAGGGCATGTGGTGTTGTGTTCCTTGACATTTCCGCGGACTCGCTCGTGGGTGTTTACTTTCAGGACTCTGACTCTTCTGGGGGCATGTCCCTTTGCAGAACTCGGCATTTGGACACGCCCCTACTTTCCTACATGGACCGTGTTAGCCTAGGGTATGATTCAGCATGCCCTCATGAATATGCATGGCATGCTGGTATCATACCATTAGACTGCAGCCTCCGTGTAAGACATATTAACTCTTACACGGAGGTTTTGTGAATCTGGCCCATTGTGTTTATGCATAGTGGGAATTTGTGCTTGTATGATTCATAAAGTCTGTCTGCACAGCAGCAGTTTTAGACAGGGTAAGAAAACCTTGTGCAAATAAGACTATAAAAGATGTAAATCAGGAGTGTCTTAAAATTTCTGCAGCTAACCAGTATAAAGGAACTGCAGTCCCGCCTATTTGCAATTAGAGTTATTATTTTATATCCATCTACTCCATGTGAACATACCTTATAAAAGGCAAGATCACATGAGAAGTTCTGTGGCATGCAAATCACCTCATAAGCATGTAAATCTCATGCAAATGAGGCAGGTAGAGCAATCCAGCAAGCAGATAGTCAGTGTCCGTAGTGTACATTGAAACATTCTGTGTACAGGAATGTAGCTAGACAATAGGGGCTGTAAAATGTAGATAGATGGACAGAAATGGCATACCACACACAGATATGAGTGAAAATATCCCCTGTGTGTCTCAAAAGTTACATAGAATATGTTAAAATATATTTTTTTAATAATCTGAATGTTTGCATGGCACACTGCAGTCTGCAAACATGCCTTAAAAGATGTGTAAATAACAAAAACATAAATGTATCACAGGACCCAGCATGGAGTATCTGCAGTGGTGCATTGGTGCTGTTGCGAATGTGGTAGGGCTTAAAAGGATGTAGTGTCCAGGTTGTGAGCATGGATCCCTATGCAAATGAGGTGGAGTTACTGAATAGCATAATGGGGTAATCGTGTCTGCATATCCCCTTCATGTAGCAGAGAACAATATTGATGTCCACACAGGAGGTACCTGACATCAGGAGAGGGTGTGTCCAATAACTACTAAGTTGATTGGACTTAGCTGCGCCTGTTTTCAAGGCACACCTCCATGCTGATTATTTATGATTGTGTGCAATGATTTCTAAGCTTTGTTTACCTACAGGGCACATGTTTCCATATGGTTGTACGGCACACTGCTGTACTGAGCATGTAAGTCTGGGAGGGTATGTCCACTAACTGCAAAGCATTGTTTACCTATGGGGCATGCTGCATTACTGGGAGTATCTAAAAGGCAATGATGTATTAATTAGTTTTGACCATTGCTTAACTAAAACTAGGGCCATTAAATGATGTTAATGATATATTACGCAGGTGCAATGCATCATAGGTAGCCAATCATGCAGCCAGCACCTACAGTAGAGCACTATAAAGTATGCATACATCCTATAATCTGATCTTTCCCCATACTCTGCACCATTGGAGTACAGACTTGGGAATTTTAACTGAAAGAATGCTAGGGCCTGCTGCAGGTCTGCTACATCTCTATGTGCTAGTTGCAGAAGTCAGTCCTGCTGCTACCAGCAGGCCTAGGCAGAGAAGGAGAAGAGGGTTCAGACGCAGGGTAACCTTCCAGTAGCTACATGAGCTGGAGATTGTAGATCGCTACAGGGTGGACATGGACAAACTACAAGAACTCACTGAGCTCTGCCACCCTAAACTCAGGCCAAGAGCCAACAGAGGGGAACCCATCCCAGTGGAAACAAAGGTAGTGTAGCCCTTAGGATAATAGTCACAGGTACCTTCCAAAGACCAACTGGGAACATGATGGGGGTTTCAAACTCATCAACATCCAGGGTACTCCACCAGTTCCTGGATGTCCTGCTACCACATGCAAGTGAGCACATTTATTTTCCCCTCACCCCTGAAGTGAGTGCCAGTAACATGTAACACTTCTACCATGTAGTACACTACCCTGAGGTATTGGGTGCCATAGATTGCACTCATGTACACATCATGGCACCACCAGGTGGGGTGGATAGAATCTACATCAACCACAAGGATTTCCACTTCATCAACTGCCAGTTCATGTGCAGTGTCCAGGGCATTATCATGAATGTGTGTGCTGGCAGCACTGGCAGTTAACATGACTCCGATATACCAGATGTTTGCTTGGGGGATATCTCACATGGCCATTTACTGGGGGATGCTGGCTGTGCATTGGAACCATGGATGATGTCACCCATCAGAAATGTACACACACCCATGGAAGAATGCCATAATGAGGCACACGCCCAAACTAGGAACATCATAGAGTGTGTGTTTGGGTTGCTGAAGTCACAATTCCAGTGCCTCAATATATCCGGTGGAGCCCTACAGTACTCTCCAACCGCATGTGCACATATTTTCACAGTATGTGTCATACTACACTATATGATCCTGCGGAAACAGCTGCAGCAGGATCAGAAAAGGGAAGGGATACACAGCCCCCCATCAGTACTTAGGTTATCACAGCCACACTCACAGGAGGACTTGAAGGAAGTGCTCCCTGATGATCTCCCTGTAGCAGACATAGGGGTTTCCAGTATGCCCTGGCATTGGCTAATAGATAATGCATAGCACATTCACTGACAACTGAGGGCCCCAGAGATTGACATATATTAAAATAGCTGATGCCAGGCAACCCACACAACCTGTACCTATTCATGTATTTACTGTGCACTGTTTGCATCACACAGAGTCAGTCCTGAATTATAGGTCTGTCAACTGTTGCATTTGCAAGTTAAGTCTCTAACCTACACCTTAATTGTAAGGATTACTATAATATGGTATCATATATATGGATCTGCTGCTGTTATGGAAGGAAATATATTGGGTTTTTGGACAGATGTAATATCCACATGGGACTACAGATGCCCAGTCCAATAGCATGTGTTCCTTAATATTCACTAGGCCTCATGGTTGGAATATTCACAACATCAGGCAATGGAGATGTTAAACAGTGGTCACACATATGTGGACAACTGTCTACCCAAGCTGATCATGTGCTGTTGTTCGCCCACCCCCAACACAGCAGTGTACCCATATAACTGCTTTAACAAAAAATCAGCTATTCTATATCAGTGGACCAGGCAATCTCTGGGCTGTAACATAGATGCTGCTCACACATAGTATGTCTCTAATCACGTAGGATAGCAATGTACATATTTCTGCTGTTGATTGTGTGATGAATGATTCCTCCCTTTTTGGCAACCTGTGTGGCTCGGTGGACTAGGGAAGCTAGTATGGGTGATACTGGTGATGGTTCTAATTTGGCATTGCTCACATCTTTTGCATGTCAGGTAGTACTGTGTTGGTGTTTTCACAGACTGCCAAACCTCTTAACCTCTTAGTTCAAGAAATCTGGACAAAGCCAGAAAGATTGGGGGGACAAAGGCCCAAACATAGGGACAGATTTTAAATGTTATTCTCATAAATCTAGAAAGCTGCTGCAATTAAGGGTGTTGCATTATTACATATTTTCTGAAAGATATAAAGCCTGAAACACAAATGCTTGTCTATATTTAGCATAATGCAGTGACATCAATATTCAATAATTCACCAGAAGACCACAGATGTATGAAGAACAGACAAAACATATGAGGCAAAACTCTGGACATTCTGTGAAAATCAGGACAGTTGAGAAATATGCAGATCATCAGTCTGCTGGTGTAACATTACCAACCTCAGTCAAATATTAAGTACAGTACACAGCTGGGGAATGCTGTGAACATTTTAAGTGAAGTGTAGTACTGCAGAAACAGGGGCAGATGTTAATGTCTATAACATACAAAATCCCAGACTGGAGTACAGGTGTGTGTGGCCTTGAGTCACTTTATAAGTACTGACAGTCCCACAAGGCATGCCCAGACACTTAGTTAAAATGACCGCATTTCTGTTGCCCCTTCATCAAAATTATCTGTTATGTATAAATGTCTCTACATACAGACATATATGTATACATATAATTTCTGTCACTATCTCTCTCTCACATGCATAGTACATCTATCGCTATGTAGTGTCAGATAAATATATACCAATATATATAGGGTCTATTTTGCAACATCAAACGCTTAAAACAGTGAATGATGTTACATCGACACACTTTCAGTGACAGCTGAAAATGTGAAATCCACAGAACAGCGATTTCTTTCCTAGGAAAAGAAATCGCTGTTCCAACCCACACAAAAAAAAAAAAAAAACATTACACACTTTCAAACACATACACACATACCCAATCCTAATTATACTCCCCCAAAAACCAGTAAACAACTAAATACACATATGCACATAACCCAAACATACATTTAATGAAAAAAAGAACAGTAAACATTTTAAATCATATGCACTTACCTTAACCCGCACCCTAACCCTAAGGTCAGTAACTCTCGCACATTTACATAAACAGCTCCAAACACATACACACTTACCTTAACCCTAATTCTACCCCCAAAACAAAAGTAAACAACTGAGAACACATACACACGTAACTCAGTCATACATGTAACACAAAATATAAAACACTAAACACTTTCATACATATGCACTTACCTTAATCCGCACCCTAACCCTAAGGTCAGTAACTGTTGCACAATCACGCTCGGTAGCTTTACTGAACAAGGGACCACACTACACTTCAGAACACAGCAAAACAATGAAGTGGTCAAGCGACTTCTTTCCCAGGGAAAGAATTTGCTGAACAGCCGCTTCACTGTTTTGCCTGTTCGCTCTACATGTGTCGACGAAAACGCATTCGTCATAATGCATTTTCGTTGTACTCATAGGAACCCTATATATATATATATATATATATATATATATATATATATATATATATATATATATATATATAGAGCTTTATATATATTAAAATGATACATACACTCTCCCATATATCTACATGGCACATATACATAGCATAAACACGCACAGCTACATTTATATATACATCCCTGTTGTATACAGAAATATGTGTGTGGATGTCTGTATTGTCTGATATACCCTAACAATGGTGAGTAAATCTGCACTATCACGCAGCCATATTGTTTCTCAAAGGATCCAAACTAAGGGTGCAACAATACATAATCAACTTACCTACACACCCCTGTGCTGCTGGATGTCATCATGTAGACAGACACAGATGTGCAGGTGGTGCAGTGTATAATGTTGTCAATGCACGTTTGGACAGGGCATATTATCCCTGTCCACAGTTTCTACTATCTAACTGCAAGCAACCACATATGGCCATACTGGTAACTGTACACATAACTAGGATAAAAACAGTTATCTCACTGCTAGAATACTAGATGCAGATAACACTACAAAGCAATATCACTCTGCAGGACACAGATGCTGTTCAACACAAGCCTAATTTGTGTAATGCACATGTACTGTGCCTTCAAACACATTTACAACAAACCTGTTGCATGTGCGATAAATACTATGATCTGTAGTGTATAAGACTAGATGAGTAGGGGCTCTAATCTCACTGTAGCCCACATGGTGCATGCATGTTGAGTGTGTGTGTGTGTGTGTGTGTGTGTGTGTGTGTGTGTGTGTGTGTGTGTGTTTGTGTGTGTGCATGTCCATGTGTGTGTGTGTGTGTGTGTGTGTGTGTGTGTGTGTGTGTGTGTGTGTGTGTATTCCCCTGAAAAACAACAGACATGCTCTCATGGGCTATCCACCTGCAATGATTATGCTCTTTTTGGGCCTGTAACTTGCTGTTGGCTTCAAAACTGCCATCTTCTACAAAGACTAATGATGTCAGCTTTAAGACTACAACCTGACAGTGTCATATCAGACGTAAGCTGTGGCTCATGTGATAAGTGTTGTGATCTATAGTATATAAGACTGAATAGGTAGGAATTCTAATCTCCTTCCAGCCCTCTTGGTGTGTGTGTGCATATATCGATATGGCATAACCTTGGTAACCTAGACACAGGTAGGGTTTTGCAATATTTATTTGTAGTGGGTGATGTGCCCCCCCAAGGACTGACCACAGCAAGGCCTGCTTATGTCATCAGGCATAATATGTCCTAAACTGATAGTACTAGCAGGCATAAGGTGTGTTGTGTGCAACATGTACTGTTATCTGTAGTATGTCCCATTACATAGGTAAGTGATCACATCTACATACAGCCAACTTGTAATATATGTGTGCCTTGGTGTCTCCTGTATGCAATGATTGGAAGTGGTGCTAGCCACAATGTAGCCATCTTTGTATGTGAGCCTGTTAGAGCATTGTACATCATGTTATGGAACCATAGGATGTTTGAATTGAACTGGTATAATGGCCATACAGCCCTCATGATCATAGACATCGTCATACCCATAGTTAAAGGATGAGCACATATTGCCCCAGTCCAAGAGGGACACAGGCAGATGCCCTGTGTTGAGATGATGGTCACCCAGCCATTCAGATAGATGGCATGTGCTGAGGTGCAGTGAGATGCTCTCTGTGCCATTAGGCAGAGTTCTGTTCCAAGGGTGTTTTTCAGTCTGCTAGACAAATCTCTCCCACAAGCATGTAATACTGATGTCACATACTAGGTTAATGTCCTTACAGTGGGTCATCCATCCACTATGTTATACAGCTAATACAGCATCATACAACATAAGGTACACAAATGTATGTGGTGTACTCATAACAAATGCCAGCATACAATATATGTTGGTAACCACTACACATGGCACAGTGAACCAACACTGCATTACACAAGTACATGTTAACTAATATAGTCACCCTGTGCATCAGACACATAGCTTCATTTCCCTGCATTGACAGTAAGGATGACAGGATGTGGCACAGTTATCTTCATTTGGACAGGGTGTTCTGTGGGTGCTGGAGGCCTAGGCTGGCCCAAATTGTAGACAGCATGTATGTGAGTCAGGAGGGAGCATGTAAGATGGACCATGGAGAGGTGCCGTATGTGTCTGTAGGTGACCTGAATTTGACAGTGGTGTGTGAGTGTGTGCATTTACACAGTCAAGCTCATTGTTAGCCCTACATGTGTGTATATCGGACAGCTTAGGACCATACATGGTAGATTTGACAGTTCACCATCTCTGGCCCTGAACATGGGAACTGGCTCTGCCAGGAGTTGCACAGGCACCTCCATGCCCAAGGTCAGAAGTGGTGCTTGTACCTGATGGTGACTGCTGTCTGCGGAGACTGTGTCCCCCACAGGACCACCCAGGAATACAATCCCATGGCCTGCCATATCGTGGTGTGCACAACACACTCCCCTCTGTAGTGCTGGATGTACTGCCACTACAGGAGCATGTGTGCACTGCCATGTGGACTTTCAGCAGATGAAGATGCTGACCTATGTCCATGGGTCCGACACTCAACTCCAACCACACATTCCAGCACAGACAATCTGCAGTCCAAAGCAGTCCCTATCTCAGCCCACCTTCTGTTCACTGCATTAGTGAACTGATCTAGGGTGTCTTCAAAGAAGTGGAGGCAGTCATGGATGTCAGACTGTGCTGCATCCATAACCCTAAGTATATGTCTGGTGTTCCATTCAGAATGTGTCTGTGCCTCCATGATGGTCCGAAACATGTGCCAAGTGACCTGTAATTTGACACTTGCAACAGGTGGTGGATGGGCAGCAGGCCTCCTATAAGCACCCCTGTCAATCCACCTGTGTGAGATCTCACCAGCTGTCTGGCTATGGCCAGTGTCTGCACTCACTGGAGCCATAGTTGCCACACTTTCCTGTTCAATGTCCCCACCCTCTGATTGTCTAATATCTGTGACCTCCAGGGCCAGGGTATGTGTGGGCATACAGACTGTGTGTGGTGACAATGGGGACAGAAGAGGGATGTCTACTTCTGGGACAAATTCAGCACCCAACACCCTCACCTGTACCTCACTGTGACCACCATCATCATCAGAGTCCAAAGAGACACTGACATCAAGTTGTGTAAGGGACAGACACAAACCCCCATGGTCACCTGCAATAAGAAAGAAAAAAAGCAGTACATTAACACCTGCATTACTGTGTATGAAAAGACTTCAAGGCTCATAACAATGAAAACCCACAACTGTATTAGCAGTCAAACAGCTTTCTTCTCTGCTTTCATCCACAAAACACTTCCTCGGAACAAAATACATATTCAACTCAGGAGCTTTATAACAATCACTTGAAGTAAATTAAGTAAAACGTGACCAGTAATATTTACCTTTTAATTAATCAGTATGATACTCTACTTGAAAAAACAACACATAAAAACCCAGTACAACTCTCTTAACAAATATATGGAAATGCACATTTCACTGCCTAATGAATTTACCTTCAACCTGCTGTATTTTAAAAGGCATTTTAGATTCCTTGCCTCATTTAAACCAGGTGCCTTATATGGTCTTAACTATAACTGCCAATGTGTATCTGTTTGTTGAACTACACTCCTGTGACTACCCCTTCGAGAAACCCTGGGTACCTGTTCTACACTGGAATTTAAAAACATCCTACGCTGTTTACACACATAGTTATGTTTACATAGGGCACTATTATGGACCTTAACCATACTAGAATATAATTGTTCCTTAAAAAAACAAGTATCATGCTTACCAGGAGCAGGACCATGGCCTTGGGCAATACCTGATGGACCTGTGAAAAGTTGAGGATCGGGTAATGTCAGTACCACCGCATGTTGCAGCACAACAAGGTAATACTTCCTTATATCTCACATTTATGGTAGCCACTGTGTTACTTTTATTGGTCACAATCTGAGTATGAGTGTATAACTGAGGTTAACCCCCCAAAGAACAGAGACCTGACACCCACATAAAAGTATTTATAGCCTGACACATTGACTGCTACAGTATTACAATGCTGATCACAGTAAGCTTACCTGCACACTCCTCAGCTATGGAAACTGTGGCACTCACCTCCATGATGTATGATGTGATGGATGCCTGGGCGCTGTTGTGTGTGCTAAGGTACACCAAGAAGTCCTCAGTGGCTGAGAGAGGTTGTTCCACTGCAGGCCCTCCACCAGTGACAGCATGATGCCTGGCTGCATCTGCTGCCCTTCATCATGCAGCATTTATCATGTCAGTTACCCGGTATCAAACCTGCTCATATGTCCTGCCCTGCTGGCCCATGCCATTCACATCACAGACAAGATATGCCCACAATGCAGCCCGCTGTTCCCTGCTTTGTCTCCACCAAGATAGTAGGATGTGATGATGTTGCCTTAGTGCTTGCTGTATAATTTCATTCTCCACATCCAAGAAGGGTGCATGGAGTCTATGGTACATAATTCCTGAAAGACAACAAAAGGGGAACACATTACAGGATCACATATGTAGACATACACTATGTACAGATACAGCAAGGCCAAAATGCCTACCACTAACCACTGCATTCTCACAAGTCATACTCTACACACTGTGCAAACAAACAAAGTGTGTGGCTACAACTGACATAGTAGCAATAGTCATGTATTCCCATGTGTGCCATGACAGTTAGTGCTGTATACACTCAACACTCAGGTCTACTGTGGTGCGTCCACTATGGGCAACCCCTCGATAATATGTCATACAAACAATGCCAAAAGAATAGCAGTGTGCTATTACAACTACTATAAAGGGACAGTCCAACAAGACCAGTGAGCCATAATGACAAAAGATAATGCACCCTTGATGTTTTGTACATCGTGTTGGTATAAGAATGTAGGAGGTCACTGATATGTCATTATCATAGGTCTAACACAGGTTTAATACTGTAATCACTATTCCCTGTAAGTCTATTCACCCATCTGCAACCTGTTGTACACACAAACAGTTACATATCTGATATACTCCTCTGTTTGTATGTGGTAATAGTATAGTTGTCACAATGGCGTGCACTGTGTGAGGAAGGTCTCATACAGAATGGTTCACCATAACTAGCTGCTTGCCTTTTAAACATGCTTCCCAGCAGCAGTTGATTACCTGTAAACAAATCTGTGGTTCTGAAATGCTCATTGCAGACAACACAGTTGATTTGCACTATCATCAGCCAATGACATGCAACCATTGTAGAATATATAAAGCTTTCATGTAGATTAGGTCCCCTTTCTGATATGTTGTGCTGGATATTACTGAGGTGAGGAGACTACATCGTGGCAGAGGGTAGGTCTGCAGCAGACACCTTTACATAGAAGTGGGTGTGCTACAGGCTGCAGCTACTGCTGCAGATAATAGACATAGGCAGAGAGTGTGAGGACTTTGGAGGACAACAAGCTGTAGAAGTAACTGTGTGAGCTGTGTCAGTCTTGTTATAGAGCCAAGCCCAGAGTGAGAGTACCCTCTACAGCCCAATGAAGGCATGTGTTTAAGGTAAGTACGTTAGGCAACAGCATCAATAACAGAGTACTAGGCAACATGTTTGGTGTGACCTTGAGCAAGATGGGGTACTTATATATATATATATATATATATATATATATATATATATATATATATATATATATAATATCTGTGCATGTGTGTGTGTGTGTGTGTGTGTGTGTGTGTGTGTGTTTTGGTCATCTGCCAGGTCATGCATTACAGTCTGGTAGTAATTTGCAGTGTGTATGAAGGCAGTCCTTGTTACAAGCAGGGACTTCAAATGTGTATGTTCATTGTTCAGCTGTGGTAATCTGTACTGTGACTCTGAAAGGATTGTTTAGTGTACTCTGATATTAGTGGCCCATATTTGCACTGCCTGAGTTGACATTCTCTGTGAATGCATATTACTGTATGATGTGACAATTTATGTGCGTATACATTTGCTATAGGGATACATAAAGTGTGTTCCTACCTGTAGGTCTGTGACTTCCATCAATTAAAAATAGTCAATTCATTTGACATCCATTGCATGGATAATGAGTTCATGTCTCTGTTATTAATTCCTGGCTTCACAATATTTAGAATTCAATGCTACACACCACTGGATTTGAACCCAAGACTGTGTGTGGCAAAAATGCACTGCTTATGAGGCTTTTAACAGACCGAGCTATGGAGTTACTGCTCCAGCAACTGTATTTGCATGACATATGTGCACACCTACAGGCTGTGACAATCATGTTCTACATCAATCAGTATGTGCAATGCTTTAAAAGGATATATTTCTGGACCAGGGTCCCAGTTGTACATGTATTTTGCCATTAATGCCTTAGCAGGTGTCTTTCTACATGTTACTGATAAAAGAGCACATGGACCTACTATCAGAGGCCTCACTTACATCCATTATTATGTCTTTGACTTTGTAGTGGTATACTGTTGCACCAGCATCCCAGGAACACTCCCATGCGCCATGCAGCTATGCTGAAATGAGCTTAATGACTGTAACTGGCAATTACTATGTTTTTTAAAGCACCTATTTTAAGTAAAAGTTGCCTACTGTGGCAGGTTAATGTACTGGTTTGCAGGTGCGATGCTCTCAGGTTCAAAACTTGAAAGAGGTGTTTATCTTGTAAATGTGTAATAGAATTTTAAGGACACATGTAGTCAATATAGTTCTATTTAGCTGAGCTTAGCAAAGCTGTGTGACGCCTTGCACTACACAGGGTCACACTAAAAATATAAAGAAAAGAAAAATGGGGATATAGGAAAGTGCTGAATTGGGGAAAGCAGGGGGAAAACATAGTGGAAGGCAAGAAAGGATGTGCAGAAGGGCGTATGAAAGAACCATAGCTATCCATTTCTTGTACAGCAACAACTATGCACTTTGACAGAATATGTACATGGATTTGAACTCTCACCCACAGAGAGAGGGATGAGGGCAACATAACTACATTGTCAAGCCAATTAGACTAAATTACTTGTGTCTAGTGGACACATGGGTGAAATGAAGAGCTATGTATGGGACGATATTCTTTTTTGGAACAAGTGCCAAATATTTTTTAAGGTATGTGTGGAATGTTGGGGAAGGGAGATAGGCACGTGTAGGGGAGGTAAGTTGGTTAGGTAAGGATGCATTTGCAGACAGACAAGATAGATAAGATAGGACTGGTGTGTGACACATGTGGAGGTGAACACCTTGGAGAGGGAGGGTGGTGTGGAATCCAAGTCCCATGTGCCTCCAGATGGTAGCAACATGACTCACATCCCCATCTATGGGACTGTCGGCACTGCTCCTTCACTGCCTCAAGGGTGACAGTACTGGAGGCTGTACACCGGGGCAAGGCTTCCTCACCAGGTCAGCCAGCATGCCCTCAATCCGGTGCATGGTAGACTATCCTGTGCACCAAGACCGACAGTTCATTCTGGGTGACAACACCACCTCCACCACCACTCCCAGAGGGAGGCTGGGCCTGTCCTGTGGGGCAGTACTACTTGACACCATAAGCAGTGCAGGGGCAGTAGAGGGAGCATCACTGGTCTGTGTCCCAAATGTGCTGGGACCCGGTGCCATGGCCAGTTGAGGCAAGATAGGGGGATCAGCCAGAACTGACCTACCTTGACTTGCTGTGGTGATAGACTTATAGCAATAGGTTAAGGTTAGTTATAACCAAACCATTGTTATTATTAACAGACTGGAACAGCATTTTCATTCATTCAAATACATATTAATGCATAGTATGCATAACACAACAGTAAATAACATAACAGTCAGTATGGTAACAGCATGCAACAAAATAGTTGTTTTAACAAAGTATGTTAATAGTGAATCATAGTAATACATAACAATATTACATCACATTTTGCAAAAATATAGTTAAACAACATATGATAATATTAAATCATAATAATAAATAACAATAATAAATAAATGAAGATAAGGGGTGGGGAGAGAGAGTAAAACATTTCATTAATTGCATTGCAGATTATGTCCCTGAAAACACTGATAATAAACATTCTACAGGTGTGTTGTTTCAGCTTTGATACAGTGATTACAATTCTCCTAAAGCTGATGTAGTATGTACATACCTCTCAAGCTGTTAGCATGGGTCAGTATGGGCCAAGCAATGACACATGCAGGTAAACAACTACAGAGAACAGCTTCACATAATGTGGACTTATATAACTGCCAAAATGTTCTGTAAGCAGATTTGGTAATACATTGCATTCCAGGTAGTCGTTCTCTGGTAAACCTGTGGCAGACAGATTAGGCATTTTTAATTACATTGCAAGAAATTGTGACATTTGAGAGGCATGTTTGTGTACAGTACATAAACTAGACAGCTGGGCTTAGTTGGGAGGTATGGGGATAGAGCCCAATAGCTGTGACTGCAGGGAACATCTACAAATAATGTAATCATTGACTGCAGCAACTTAGTGCAGACATGCAAGGAATGCAGCCATACTGCAAATAAACAGATTTATATATGAATCAACAATACTGGTGAACACTTTCTTGCTGTTGATTTAAAAATTATGTGAAATCTAAATACAATACCTGCTCATAGTATGGGCTACCTCACCTATATACCTTTTGTTCATGGGGGAGAGACAAAATGTGAGCATTACGTGACTGATACTGAAAATTTACTGCTATACATGACTGGATGTGAACCCAGGCCCATGTGTGGAAAAATGTACTGTGTATAAGGCATTTAACAGACTGAGCTACTGATTCATTGATTAGGTTCATAGGTTCATAGGTTGGTACTAGACTATCGGCCCTAGGGTCTATACAAGCCTAGCCATAACAATCCCCTGGCTATTTCTTCCCACACTATTTACTTCCCTGGACCCCTGTCTAACAGGGTGACTGACGTGATCGCCGGGGTGAATTTCCTTTCTTCCATCCAATCATCAAGGTTTCTTTTGAAGAGGGCCAAAGAGGCGCTCTGCTTGACATGTATGGGCAGTCTATTCCAGAGTCTGGGGAGTCTCTGGGTCAGGAACCTATCCCTCCAGCATGTTTTGCTTATTGTGATGACAAGATTTAGATCCCTGGAGCATGTGGCTCTGAGGGATTGGGATTTCATTAAGTGTAGCATGTCCAACAGCTCTGCATTTGACATGGCCTTGTATGTTAAGCAGAGATCCCCTCGGAGTAGACGATATGCGACAGAGTATAGCTGGAGTTTTTTAAGGCGGTCAGCATAGGGCATCTGCTTTAGGCATGTGATTCTTTTAGTGAGGTATTTCTGCGGCCTTTCCAGTTGTTGCAGATGTCTTGAGAGGTATATACCAAATGGGGTGTTGTATTAATGGGTCTAATGAGGGATGAGTACAGTGGGACAATGATGAAAATCTGGATGAAAGGCCTTAGTGATGAGGTGTGCCACATAGAAGGATTTCCTGACTGTTGTGATGATGTAGTTATTAAAGGTGAGACCACTGTCCATTTGTGTCCCTAAGTCTCTTATCACACTTTCGGTGTTTAGTGTACTGTACTGCCACCTATGTGATAATTCACGGGTACATGTTTTTTCCCAAAGGGGATAACTATACATTTCTTAGCATTGAGCTTGAGCCCATGGCTCTGGCACCAAGCATCTGTTTCTGTAAGGTCCTTTTGTAGAGTATCCACATAATTTGGGGATTCAGTAATGGCTCCCAGTTTGCAGTCATCTGTGAACTTTGTTAGCCAGAGTCCCTTAGTGTTGGCCTGTACTTCAGAGAAGTAGATGCCAAACAAGAGAGGTCCCAGGACTGAACCCTGAGGTACTCCACTTGTCACTTGACTGGAGCTGGATTTGGAGTCAGCTACTTTTACAGTGTGGGTTCTGTCAGTAAGCCAGTTGGCAACCCATCAAGTGACATAGGGATTAATGCCCAGCTTAGTAAGTTTATCTATGATTCCAGAGTGGGGGATGATGTCAAAGGCAATGATGAGGTCCAGATAGGCTGTGTGGACTGCCTTACCCTCATCCATGGTTCTGGAGACTGATTTGAAGACATCAATAAGGTTCAGGAGACAAGATCAGCTCTTCATGAACCCAAACTGGGTGGGATCCAGTGTTTTAAGGTTGCCAATGTCTTTGTTTATAAGTTCCATGCTAATACATTCCATGGCCTTGCAGATCAGGCTCATCAGACTGATGGAGCGGTAGTTCCCGGGATCCAAGATGGATCCTCCTTGTGGAGTGGGATAACTGTAGCTGTGCGCCACTCAGTGGGCATGAAGCCTGAGGTGAGGCTATGATTAAACATGACACTTAGGTGAGGTGCTAGTTCATTATGTAGTTCATGTAGTACACAGCCCGGGATGTCATCTGGTCCCATGGATGCTGTATTCTTAGCTTTGGAGAGTGTGTTTTTTTACCTGTGTTGCCATTATTACCGGAATTTGGCAATCTTCCAGTATTAAGATGGGCCATTTAGGGGGTGAGGGGGGGTGAAGTTGGCACTGAATCGATCTGCCAGGATATTGGCAATATCCTTGGGATCAGTATATTTAATGCCATTCTGTTTTAGCTCAGAGCAGATCTGAGCATTGCTCTTTAGATTCTTGACATACTTATAGAATGCCTTGTGGTTGTCTTTGGAATCTTTGGCAATTTTATTTTCGTAACTAGCTTTGGAGGATTTTATGAGGGATCTCAGCTTCTTACTGAGGCTGGTAAGGAAGTTTTTTACATCCTGGGATTTTCCTCTTTTCTGCAACAGTTTTTTTTTCCTTTTGTTGTAAAGTTTGTTTATGGCAGGGGACCACCAGATTGGCTTCCTTTTTTTGGAGGAGAGCATCGTGAGATGGCTTGATTCATGCATGAGTGGATGTGCTCATATAGTGCCTTAGTGTAGGACTCAGCAGTCAAACTTTCAGTTCCCGTCTGCATGGGTGTCATGAAGTTTGTAACTTCTGACTTGAGTAGCATGAAGTTGGCCTTGGAGAAGTTTTTTATGGAGGTTTCCTTACTGGGGGGTGGGAGTGGGATGTGGATGTTTAGGGTGATTATCTTATGGTCTGACCTGACCAACGAGGGGGTGACCATAGGTGTGGAGCATCAATTTCCCATGTTGGTAATGACCAGGTCTAGGATATTGGAGCCCCTGGTGGGACTATGGATTAGTTGATCCAGGGCATTGGAATTTATGAATTCCAAGAACCGTTGGGCAAAGGTGTTAGTGCACCTTGGCACGAGTAGACTACTGTGTGACTGATACTGGCCTAGAGATAACCTGCAACCATACTATGAGCTGAGCAATACAAGTTACAGGACATTATTTTTGCATTCTAGAACTATTACAGTGTTAAAATTGACTGCAGTGACTGTAGAACACACATGCATGGAACACAGCCATACTGCATATATTAATACAGCTTTATTTTGCAATCAACAATGCTGGTGAACACTTTTTATTGGTATTGCTTTGAAATATCTGTGAAGTCAACACACAATATCTGCTCATAGAGTGGGCTACCTCACCCATATAGCTTTATTACCTGAAGTAGGAGGAACAGAGAGTATTATGCAACTGATATTGGCCTGGAGACAGCCTTGGACAGTACTATGAGTTAAGCAATGCAGTTTACAGGCCATTAGTTTTGCATTCTACAGCTATTATAGTGTTAACACTTGACTGCAGCAACCTTACAATAGATAATCAATGCATACAGCTCTATTGCAGAAATGATGACAACACAATCCTGCTGTACACCATTTTGCTTACTGTTATTGACATTGTTTATTGCACTACAGTTGTTATTGTTCATTTATTGCAGTATAGCTCTAATTGCCCATTTATTGCACTGCAGTTGTATGTGTCATTTATTGAACTACAGTTTTTCTTGTGTATACTTTATTGCAGTAAATGCTTTACTCTTTCTTGCTTATTGCACTACAGTTAGCATAATACATCTGAACTTACCACACTCACAGCACAACCTGTCCAGACACCCTACATGGGACTCAACATTGCAAGCCCTCTCATCTGCAGCTGTTGTGAGAGAAGCACATCATTATGCATACTAGTTTGCAGACATTCAGCCTGCATATTGGTAAAACAGAGGAAAAATTACTTAACATATTTGTGGGGCATTCTCTGCTCTAGCTTCTTGGACCCAGGTGTCCAAGGTTCCCAGGTCATCATAATGGTGATGACACTGCTCACCTGTGCAGGGGATACAAGTGAGTTCCCTGGCCAAACAGTCCCAGGCCTACCACCTTACACCCTGAGCCCTAGAAACCACCCTGCAGCAGCCAAGGTTCATGTTTATTTACCATGTGCCCCACCATGACCCTGGACTCCTGAATACTCCACTTCTGCACCTGAAATCATGCACCTTCATCAGCATTGCCTGCCATATCAACAGTCGATTGAACTCGAATGAATGGAGCAGAATTCCCACCTATTATGCTTAATATAGGTTGTTTTCCTGCCCTTACACATCATTGAGCAACATTGAAAAAAGTGCCATGTTGCTTAACAGTGCTCAAACTAGCTAAGCAGAGCTAAGCAATGTGAACATTTTCACAACTGTGGTTTTAGCAAAGCTTAGCACCGTGCAAACATTGGTAGCCATTAGCATGTTTATGCAGTGTTTAACATGGTTGAGCAAAGCTTAGCAGAGTGCAGCACTGCCATATTTCACAATTTTGTTATCAAATTAAACAAAAATTGTACATTAAATTGCAAACATGTTCTGTCTGCTATGGACTCGAACCAAGGACCTACTACACATAATTTATTTTATTTTATTTTTTTTTTACATTTGTTAACCGGGCTAGTCTAACTGGATATATTTCCATTTTCAGTAGAGGCCCGGGGAGAAAAGCTCCAGTGAAACAAAAATAAAAATTTAAACATTTAAAAATTAAAAAACATTTGAAAATTAAAAAACATTTAAAAAATAAAAAGTACTTTAAAAACAGTTAAAAATTAAAAATCAATATTAATACATAATAAATGAATGGATTTCAATAGAAGATTATTCAAAAAGCAGGAAGTAATTAGAATACAATAAATTACAGCAGTATTACTAGAGTAATGTAGGCATTTACAATAGTAGAGGTGACAATATGTATAGGATAATTCAATATGCAGTGAGATACATGTAGACTATCAGCATATTAACAGGATAGAGATTTTCAGAGCATTAAGCAGGATAGATTACATCAGTATGTTGAATTCTGTAAACCAGTTACAGTCCTACCGCAAAGAATGTGAAATAGGTAGAGGTTCAAGAGACAAAATATTTGTAGTAAAGGAGAAGGTTAATCAGGGTTGCTACAGGGGCATAGCCAGTTTGATTTGAGGTGTCTTTTGAGGTTTTGTTTAAAGAGAGGCAGTGAAGAAATTAAAGTTAGGTCATTAGGTAGTAAGTTCCAGTTTTTTCCCACAGAGTTGGAAAACAGAGAAACTCCAGCCATGTTGTAAGACTTGCTTATGCTAGCAAGAAGTTTGCTGGAAGATCAAAGAGAATTTAGATTTTTGTATGGGATTATGAGATTGGAAAGTATAGGGGTGCTGTTAGGTTTATAAAATATCTTGTGGGCAATGGTGAGTTGGGAGAGTTTCAATTGGTTTTGAAATTCAAGCCAGCCTAGCTGTGTTAGATTCAGACAATGGTGAGTTCTAAAAGTATTTCTGGAGGCAAATCTGGCAATGTTATTATACATAAGGCCGCAACTCTACCCATTTAGCTACTTGGATACTATAAACGCTAGTATACTTTCACATATACTACTAGGCTACCTGTTAGTGTTGCTGAGTACCAGGCCATGCCATGCAAACACGCATAAACAAGCCTATAAATAAATAATTACATCTGGTTTCTATTTTTGAATGGCTGACAGGGTTGGGGTGTGTATGTATAAGCGGTGCTCAGCTCTGAGGCACTTTGCACCATGCTGCACACATAGCAATTACAAAAAAAAAAAATTACAGTCGGAAAAATAAAATAATTAATTATGATAATTGATTATATCCAGTTTCTATTTTTACATGTGTAGCAGGTGTCAGCTATCTATATGTAAGCGTGACTTGGCATCACTGTGCTCCACAACACACCACACAAACATGCAGAAAAAAAAATTAAACCATATAACTTATATGTTACACATTTAACACAATTCACAGCATTTCAACAGTGGCGGGTGCATTACAGGGAGCCACACCCTGTACATAACATCTGACCAGGGATCCACAACCAGAGGTTGCCTCTACACATCTCCCTACACTGATTCAATATCCCTGTTCCTATGCTCTCCCTCAGCAGCGTGCCATCATTAATATGCATGGCACGCTGCTGAGGAGGAACTATAGCCTTGTACATGGACACATTCTGTGTAGACTCTACACAGTGCCTACATGGAGTTTATTAAATCCTGGGTTGTGTTTATGCCTTGTGAGAATTTGTGCTAGCTGCATTTAAGCAATGTTTTGTCATGATTCACAGAGGGCCAGATTCAATAAAGCCTACACTAAGTGTATACTAAGGGTACACTATGCGTACGCGATATGTTTTCAATAAAATTCTTATCACATGTTTTGTTCTTTCTAGTCACTCAGAAAGATTACATTAAGTGTACATGTAGTCTACACTTTTTGGTAACCTGTATGAATCCCTGTCAATATTTAAAGCTGCAAGAATATCAGTAGGAAAACTAAAATTAGGGGAAGAAGGTGTGAGTTATGTCTGTGTTGTCTGTTCACTCAGAACAGTGTACGCCTAGTGAAGGCTTTGCTGAATGTGGACCAGTGTCCATCTGCACAGCAGCAGTTTTAGACACGGTAAGAAAAACGTATGCAAATGAGACTATAAGAGATGTAGATGAGGAATGTCTTAAAATTTCTGTAACTAACCTATGTAAAAGAAGTGTAATCCCACCTGTTTACAATTCAGAATTACTATTTTATGTGCATCTACTCCATGTGAACATGCATAATAAAAGGCAAACTCATGCTTTTTTGTCTTCTTTGCAATCAGTGAAGATGCTTGCTAGCTTTAGCTGCCAGCCTGGCTGTTTCTTTTTCTGAGCCGCTTGTCTTATTTTCATCAAAACTGCAGGTCTCAAGTGGTGCTTGCCAGCTGAGAATGCATAGGTATAGATAAAGATTAACCTATTATAACTTTGCTGATCAAGAAATTCTTGATAGAGTCAGAGTGGAGAGGGGATATTGTAAGGGCATTAATGAGTTTGTATAGCCAAAGACAAACTGGGTGCATGTTAGGTATCTCACAGGCTTCTGCACTAAGGATACTTCAGCAGTACATTGACACACTCTTGGCATATGTAGATTAGTATATGTATCTGCCAGCATCACATCAAGACAGAGCCAGAACCATGAGTCCCTTCTAAGGGATGGCACATTTTCCAGCGGGGCTTGATGCAATAGATTGCACCCATGTTTCTATCAGCTCCATGTCTGGATCATGGGGGGAGCAGTGCCATTAAAGGAAGGGCTAGTATTCTATGAAGTGCCAGGTAGTGTTTATTGCATGAGGGAGGATCACCAATGTTACAGCCCAGTATCCTTGGAGTGCCTATGATTCTCATATCAGGCACACAAGCTCACCCTACCATCTCTTCATGTATGGTAGATTACCCCTTGGTTACCTTAATAGTAAGTGCAAACATTTTCAGTTATATAGATTTCTATAGGCATAATTTGGCAAACATTTCTATAATTAGTAAAGCCCCTTCTTTTGTTATGTTTCCTTTTTTTTCTTTTACACGTGAGGTGGGTTACCCACCTGAACCATGGTGATGACACCAGTCCATAACCCCAGTGGAACTGCTTAAGAGCACATCAACATCATCCTGTCCCAAACATGGATTGTCACTGAGCATGCAGGATGTTTAATGTGAGCTGCATTCTGCACAACACAACTATGCACTGGCCTGTTACTCAACTGTCCCATTATCAAATCCACAAGAAAAAGTACCAAAAAGAGCAAAACAAATCCAAAACAAAGGTAGGCATGCTGGAAGGATGCCCAGCACCCAGCACAAGTGAAAATAGTTTATTGCACAAAAAACACGGAAAAAATATACGAAAATTCACATTCACATTAACATCCAGCAAACACTGCATTTTCATCCTAAAAAGACTTCATCAGATGTATCCTACAGTCCCAAGTAGCAGTCCTTATATATACCACTAACTGAAAACAATTATTTGATTGAAACAAAATTACAACCCTACTTCTAAACTACAAAGGTCAACCGACCTAAAAACATGTAGTATAATATATGTGTATATATATATATATATATACCAATAAGAAATATATAAAATATATGTATTATTATATACATATATAAATAAATAAATACATTCCCTGAAAACATAAAATTATATATGTATATATGTATATAATCTCATGTTTTTAGGGAATGTAATAATTGTTTTCAGTTAGTGGTATATATAAGGACTGAAACTTGGGACTGTGGGATACATCTGATGAAGTATTTTTTAGGATGAAAATGCAGTGTTTGCTGGGAGTAAATGTAGATGTGAACTTTCATATATTTTTTCCATGTTTTTTGTGCAATAAACTATTTTTCACTTGTACTGGGTGTTAGATGCCCTTCCAGAGCCCCTATCAATTGTCCCATTATGGCAATGTAGCAACTGATACTGTCCCTTCAACCACTGGTGACAGTGATGGTAACCAGCCGCTGGCAGTAACAAGAGATCCCATACAGCAGGCGTATACATGGTACATGGCTAAGCAAGCAAAGAGGCACCATCTAGTCTACCCCTATGGGCCACGATATTAAAGTAATGGTATCTTTACTTTAATATCACATGGATTATACTTAATGCATTTAATGCTGACTGGTGCATAGCCTACTGTTACTATACATCAGGCAGATGCACTACTGTGTAAAGACATTTTTTTTTATGCTGAATATACTAAGTGCTGAATTTGCTTTGTATATCATAGCATCACTCTGATGCCTAATTGACAACTGTTACTGGTATAAGGCCAAGTGTAATGATTAATTTATGTGTAGAGCTGTTTAGAAGTGCTGTGTTTTATAGCAGATATAGATTAAGACTGTTTATCACCTGTCAATATTTCAGGCTGCATTGACAGTAACGACATAATGAATATGTAGTTTTGAATGTGTTGGACAGATTGTGATGTGAAGTGTTAACCATTGATTTATTGCAATCCCTCACATGATACTATACATAGCTTAGATAGTTCTTTCATCAACACCCATTTATGTATGTCCTCAGAATTAAGTAGTTATCATCTGTGCAGTTCCAAGGTTTCAGGGGCAAAAGTTATGACACTGATCCACAGAATGAAAAAACACACCATGTCCTTGCTAAATAACTCAGTTTATTGGAATTTTGTTTTAGCACTTTTGCCTTTAAAATCAAAAAATTCTTCAGAATAATAAAGCACTAACTGATACTCCATTTTGGGTCTATATTAGTACATTGAAGTATTACTACTTCGAATGTACTAATATCGAACCCTTTGCATCGAAAGCTGAAAATAGCGAAGCTGCAGAATATCGAATACTTTCCTAGGGAAAGTATTCGGTGGGCCATTTCTGCAGCTTCACTATTTCCTCGACTGTGGAGTGAAGGTTATGGACCGGGTTAAGGTAAGTGTGCAAATGAAGGTGAGTGTGCGATAGGAACATTAGGGTTAGGGAGCGGGTAAGGTGAGTGCGATAGGGACTTTAGGGTTAGGGAGCTGGTAAGGCCAATGTGCGATAGGCACTTTAGTGTTAGGGAGTGGGTACGGTGAGTGTGCGATAGGGACTTTAGAGTTAGGAGTGGGAAAGGTGAGTGTGCGGTAGTTCCAGACCTTAGGGTTAGGGTTGGGTTTAGGTAAGTAGACAGCTAGTAGTGTATGTATGGTTTAGTGTAGGGTTTTGTGAAGTGTGTGTGTGTGTGTGTGTGTGTGTGTGTGTGTGTGTGTGTGTGTGTGTGTGTGTGGATTATGTATTTTGGTGTGCTTGTGTTGTGTGTATGTTTATTGGAACAGCAAATTTTTTCCCTGGGAAAAAAAATTGCTGTTCTGAGTGTTCGATGTTGTGGTGTTTCGATTGAAATGGTTCGATATTAGAACATTCAATGTAGTAATACTTTGATGAACTAATATAGACCCCTCCATTTTTAAATGTGCAGTAATCATGTGATGAAAAGCATGTGAAAAAAATATCATGCGATAAAAACAGCCATATGACATCTATGGCACAAAATTATATACAGCATTTTAAAAAAAGGCAGAAATAAATAGTGCAACATCACAAAATCATTTATGTTCTCACTGCCTTTATTTTAAGAATGCTAGTGATACTAATAGATTCAGTCAGAAATGGTGGTGGTTGGTGTTAAATCTGAAGTACAAATAAAGTTCACAATGCCCCAGAAATGTTTCCTGACTCCCCTTACCAGAAAGGAGTGCTGTCTTGTATTGTTGGTTGTTGGAATTTATAAGAAGACTGAGCTCCTGGTGACTGTACTTGCACAGAATTTGGTTTCTTCCCCTTACCAGAAGTCATGTTAGTTTTTTCTAGAACTGTGAAAGTCAACTTGGAAAACCTCTTATAGTAACTAGCATATGTATATAACATGTTGCTTAACACAATGTTAGTGGAACTCTTTCTTATATGCTCATATATTCTTTCCCTTGTGTTGCATTCAGTTTTGCCAACATAGAATGGATCTCAGGATAAGCAATTAACTAAATAAACAATTGCTCTAGTCTCACAATTGTCCCTGAAGTGTCCAAATGTTAACCGGTAATACTGCAAGACTTCACTGCACCCACTGACATTAATACAACTACATAACTTGAGTGACCACATTTTCTAGTCCAACCTAGCTCTTTGCCAGTTTTTAAGGTACTCCCAGCTTTAAATTCCAGTACATTTTTGACATGATCCTCACTGTTCTAAATAAATCTAGGAGCAGTACCTAATACCGCTCTACTGTTATTGAAATAATATATTATTCTCCAATTAATACGGATTATTTTTTGACACCATAAATGTTGCTGCTCTAGGTTAAAATTATAAATCTCTTAAAATGAGTACACTGTGAGGGGTTCACAGTCCTTACTTCATCCCTACATTTGAGAATAGGGATGGCTCTCCATGCTCCCTCTTCTTCCATGTATCACATGGTGTTTGCCAGGAGACTATCAGGGTAGCTCCTCTCCCTAAACATACCACTTAAGTTGATCATCTCAGTGTAAAAGTTGTCATTGTCAGATACTGATCTAGATAGATAAACTACCGGGCCTTTCACCAGATTTTTTTTTCAGAAGCTGGCAGTTTCTGAAGTATAAGAAGCGGAGCTTTTCTCCTCGTGCCTCCACTGAAAATGGACATGTATCCAGTTGGACTAGCCCGGTTAACAAATGTAAAATAAATAAAAATAAAATAAAATAAATAAGAACTTGAAAAAGTCCTTTTGCAGTCAATATTCAAGGAATAGCAGTATAGAGAAAAATTCTTATATAGTCATACATCTAGGTAAGAGATATCACTATACGCAAAGTTGTAAGAAAAGTGTAAGAAGGAAGTAATGTCTTCTAAAAACTCCACAAACTGATGTAGCACCTCTAACAGCATTTTGCAAAAAATAAAGGTGTCATCTAAGTGTGTGGAGTAAGCCTCGTAATAGCTCTCGTGGGAGCTAGAAAATACAGAATTAAATTAGTTTCCCAGTAACACAAGACCAAATTAATGCTCATGGGGGCACACACTGCTGAAGCTATTACAATATCAAATGTATGACCCTAGTTGTATATCCCTACCTTCATTACCCACATAGTAGTATACATAATAGTATTTGAAGTAACATTTTGCATAACCAAAAGACTCCCCTCACAAAAAAAAAAAATTGTTGAATTTTTCATATTCTTCATGGTGACATCAGACTTTTATCCATGTGATAAGTAAGTCGCTGTGTATTTTAATCCTTGCCTGTATCTTATCTGTGTGGTTTTCAATATAATTACTTATTTAATGTATAATCCATAATGTCCCCCTAATGACAGTGTGATTGCCCTAGTCCTCCTGAGCAAGTGCTAGCATGAGAGCATGATGCTGAGTTACTGCAATGCCATGATTTAGTGGGTGCAGGAGAGCTTCTAGACATTTATCTAACAGTGCTGCAGGTCCAAGGCCTCGACTGCAAGGTTATACCATGCGTAGATGAAGGCTGATGAGTCCTACCAGATTTATTTTGTGTTATATAACCTGCAGTGGTTGTAGTGCTATGTTGAGAATCAAATGATGTGTGGCCTACTCAGCCCTCTTATGTATGGGTACTGCATCATCCATGTCCAGATTTGTTTTCCGATTGAGTTTAGTAAGTATGTACAGTGTACACACAGATGTGAACATTGATGTTGTGCATGCCATCATACTGTGCATGAGAATCATGGCATTATCCCTGGCCTCCATCATTCCCATGTACTGATGAGATTCTTCATGTATACACTGCAATACTCTAACCATCTTTACTTGACTCTCCATGACAGCGGATTGAGCCTGAATGATTTCAGGGCACATCTGCTGCTGGGCAGCCAAGGCATTGTGTAGCTATGGAGCTAACTATGACACATGTCTTCCCCTGGCACCCCTTTGCAGCATGTGTTACATTGGGTGCAGATAACTGAAATATACAAAAGGCACTGGTGTTGAAGCTACATGGTGTGTTCCCCCTCACCTTCAGGTTGTAATGTTATGTCATCACTGAGTTGATTATATGAACCTGTGTTACTATTTATGGAGTTATGTATCTCCTGTGGGATGGGAGAGGTGGGGTCATGCCAGAACACTTTGCAACTGTGTGTCATTGTTCTTAGGTTGTGTCATGAACATGAGAGTTATGGTATTATTGTCAGCCATTGTGCTGTAAACTTCAGTTTGTTTTGCTGTTACAGAGGACGTGTTTGGTTCTGTGGAAGAATAATTGCTAAAAATGTTTATACCTTGCCAATCACAAGTTATTTAAAATATGCACGATCGATAAACTTACCATGTAGACATTAGGAACTTTCTTGCATGCCTGAGATAGATGGGGAATCTATTGAGGGAAGATGTAATTGGTTATAGCTGCACAGCTAACCTTGACAGCATATGCAGGTATGAATTATTGCTACCAGTTATGCACTAACCTTCCTGAGTGTCACACTGTGGCTGTTGCAGTGGTTCAAAAGTACTAGTGTCTACACTTCCTCTGATGATTTTTGTGGCATCTTCATCTGCATCATAGTTATCACCCCTTATGAATAAAAAGTTTTTCTCATCTGTTGGCAATGGTTAGATTGTGGAATGGACACCACACATACTGCTGTGGGCAACTGCATTCTGCCTTTCATTTGTTCTTGCATGTCTCACTAGGTCATTTGCTCTTGCCCTACATTGTGCCAATTTGTGGTTCTTTCACCAAAAATGATTTATGTTGGCCACTACTTGATTGCATACTTTAGCTTTCTCTGCCTGACATGGCACCCCTTTCCCAAACAGACATTTCACATTTGTCCTGAGAGCATCCATTAGAATGTGATTCTCCTCAGGTATGACATTGTCTCTCCAGTGTCTTGATCCTTTATTTTGTAGCATGTTGTAACCTGAAATCATTAACACATGGCCACAGTTAAACCTGATTCACTGAAAACACCAACACAGAGACAGTTTAGTAATATGTATTGTTAAAGTGTACTGTGTATTATCTAAAGTGACTATTTTAAACAGGCAATTATATATATGTATTTTTAACATAAGCATGATACATCATTTACTGACATTGTCCAATTTCTCTATAACTGTTAATAAAGTATTACAATGTACTCATCTGATAAAAATTGCACCATGCACTTTCCCACTTCACTAATTATCAGCACATATTTAATGTACATCACTGACAAAATATTGTTCAGATAAGCTGTTGTCATGAAATTGTACTACTCATGTGATTTAACTAATATTTTTCAACTATTAGCCTTTTTTCTACTTTTATAAATTTGTCCATGCTTTCCTCTTCTGACAGCTCACCACTAGTTAAAATAGTGGACAGCTTATAGGCGTAAATTCAGACTGATTTACAGATTTCTTGTAGAGGTGAAGCTCTGTTGAACCGAACACTCTGAATTGCACTATTGTATGAGTGCGTATTAGGTACAATTGATGTAATGTAACCTTGGCTGTCCATGAGTGCTTTGCATTGAAGGGTGCTGAGTGTGGGATTGAGGGTAAGCATACACAATATCTTAAGCACAGTACATTTTTCCATAGGTTTTCTGTGTGTAGTCTTTGTAACCTACTACTAATGTGCCCCATGACACACAGAAGACCTTTTTAAAAATAATATTAACTCAATAACACCTATGTGGCATGGAATGTCAGTAATGTCACACTTCTAGCAGCCTACACACATTGTGCATTCCAGAACATTTTCTGAAAAGTAAACTTAAAAAGCACAAAATAAATAAATGCAAATATTTTGTGAACAATAAAAGCTATTAAAACTGTACAAATAGCAATGATATAATTAAGAAGTATTCTTTACAGTGATAATGTAGTAGTTTGTGCATTCATAGTCATTTCCATAAATATTGTAATATACTATAATGCACACAGACTCCAAATTTTATTTTTTGTAAAATTCCACAAACAAATTTTCATAACTTGAAAACTGTACAACCTAGACATATATTTAATGTATTTATTTATTTGACATTTGTTGACCGGTATAGTCCGACTGAGCCAGAGCCCTTTTTAAGTGTAGTCATGAGGAGAAATGCTCCACAGATTAATCAAATATAAAAATTCACAGTGCAAATTATACCAAGAGCAAATTCACAGTACAAAATATGCTGGTAAAATAATTAATAGAAGTAAGGTACAATATAATAAAGACAATACAAAGAATATACAAATACAACTGAATGACTAATTGCAGTGCAAGTACAAGATTTCAGCAGATGAGGCAATTAAAGTAAGTATTAAGGAGGTAAGAAGAACAAAGTGGCAGGAATACAGAAAAGTTGTTAATGGAGGTCTAGTATGAGAGACATAGCAGTTAGACACGTTACAGTGTGAGGGGAAATGAGATAGAAGGGTAGAAGAGAGAAAGGAAATAAGTGTCAGATTACTGGGAGCAGGAGTTTGAGGGGTGTATTGAGCAGTATTAGATTGCTGTTGTAATCTACAGGAAGTTAGAATACATAGCATAATTTTAGGAAAGGAAGAAGTAGGAAGGAAAGTGAGGAATGGAGAAAGATAAAGGAGGAATAGAGGGATGGGATAATTTCAAGTGGGATGATCGCAGTGACATATGCAGGTGCTATATAGGTAATTTAGGAGAGTTGTATTAATTTCATGAGCATGGGTAATATTACTGAGGGCCATGGGAAGCCTATTTCATGAGGGAGCAGGAAGATAGCTGTAGAGATTTTATATGTAGATTTTTTTAAGTTTATAAATTTGGAAGGGATATTGGCCTGTGGGAGATGTGAGAGGATATGCTAGGGTAGGAGGAGGGCTTGATTAGGATAGTGTGGATGATGAGAAGTTGAGTAACTAGGAGTTGGTTAGGAACCTCTAACCAGCTGAGAGTTTGGAGAGAAAGATAGCAGTGTGATTTTGGTGGGAGGTTAGCTGCAAATTTGGCTACTTTGCTGTATGGGATTTTGAGTTTGGACAGTAGAGAGGACTGTAAGTTATAGCATAGGATAAAAAAGTCTTGTTACCAGGCAGAACTGTTAAAAATCAAACACTTTAATTAAAAAACTAAAATCTAAGTCCCAAGAATAACAAAGTAAAAACTTGCAAGTAAATCCAAGCAATCCAAAACAAAACAGTTCTGCTTGGTAATAAGACCTTTTTATTCTAAGCTGTTATCTCATTCCTACAAGGCCTATTTTCAGTGAAACCTGTATGTTTTCTTTCACCTTAGGACTATAACTTAGTAAGGATTTGAGACCTGTAGAAGAGGTTAGGGAGAAGATAAGCTTGGGTAAGTGAGATTCTGGAGTTGGGGGTAAACAACCTTTGGTTCTATAGAGCAGGCCAAGCTTTTAGTGGGTTTTCTTTATACAGTGGTGTACATGGAAGTCGAATTTAAGTTGGTCATTGATAATTATTCCTAGGAGCTTTGTATGGAGTTCAGATGAGATGGTGGTGTTATTAAGGGAAGAGATGGTGAAAGAGGATTTAAGATGGTAGAGAGATTAAGGAAGGAATAGGAGGAGTTTAGACTTTTTAGGGTTTAGTATGATTTGGTTGTTAGTAAGCCAAGTTTCATTGAGGTTGAAAGAGGTTTGAGTTAGGGTGAGCAGGTCAGAGGGGTTGTCAGGAGTGTTGATAATAGTGAAGTCATCCGCATACTGTATGAGGGATGACTGAGGACAGGATGTGCGGAGTTGGTTAGTAAAGATGTTGAAGGAGAGGGGGCCTAGAATTGATCCCTGTGTGATGTACATTTTTATGGGGAGAAAGGGATATAAAGCAGAGATCCATTTGACAGATTACTGTCTATTAGTGAAGCAGCTTGTAAACCAGGAGATAGTTGCAGGGGAGAGGTTTATTTGAGAAAGTTTGGAGAGGAGGAGGATGGAGTGGGAGACAGTGTCAAAGGCTTTGGAGAGATCTAAGAAGAGGCAGGACACTAGCTTATTATTGTCTCTGGCGCAGGAGATGGAGTTAGTAAAGGAAATGAGCGCAACAGTGGTGCTGTGGTGGAGGTGGAAGCCATGCTGAGTAGGGGTGATGGGGTTTTCTTGAGTGAGATAAGACATGATTTGTTTATGCACACAATGCTCAAGAATTTTGGAGAGGGGAGAGTGCATGGCAATTGGGCAATAATTATAGAGTTCTATTTTTAGAACATTTTTGTTAACCAGACATAAGTTTTCACATGATAGCAAGAAATTCCTCCATAAGTGCATGTTTATTGAGATATTTACATAAATATGAAAATATATGCATACTTGTATAATTATCAAAACAAATAATAATGGATATCTATCAAGATGTGCAACTTAAAGTGCAGATATCAAAGACCATTTTTTCAACAACATCTATGGTTTCACTTAATGTCATACAACAGTTTGCAAGTCAGTTTTTTTAAGTATTAAGTGCGTATGGAAATATTGCTTATTTTCATAACTGGTAGCAAACTAGCAGTATTTCTAGTATAATATGATATAAACCAGCATTTTCAGTAAATTGTCTTTTCTCCCATATTAGTGTTTCACACTGTATACCTCAATAACATGTAAGTCTCTAAGTTATGAAAATGTGAATGTACATTTGAAAATAGGAATAATAAGAGGGAAACAAAGATTAATTTCGCCACTGCAGGACATCCTAAACTAAAAATCTTAGTGTAATTTTGTTAATAATTCTAATCCATTTCTAATATTGCCTATCATTAGCTGGTAAGGCAGTTAAAGACTCAGACCCAAAAAAGTTCTGGATGCGATAAGGCAGTATGGGTATAAACTGAAAGTATGCAAAAAAAGGCATTTTAGGCTTGAGCGAGTTAAAGATTTTCTAAAAAATTGGACCACAACAAAAGTTTAGTGATGATTGCATCACAGCAAAACAAGTTGCATTACCAACAATGTCATAAATGCTTCATTAACCAAAGAAATAAATACTGATGTACTTTAGAATTTATGTGTTGCAAAAAGCACTACAATGCTTATTTAGATATCACATTGATAAATGTTTTCCATCCACATATGTAAATTACTAATATGAATAAGTACAAAAGCTGAAAAGTCCATGTGACTTACTTGTTAAAGTTATAGACTGATAAGTTGCACACATTTTAGCTCTATATGACTTCATGGGTCAGACATTTAATGTCAAACAATAGAGGCTGTGAACCACAACCCCTTATCTCCTTATCTGTACTTATACCCCTCACTTGTTGATTGGCAATTTGCAAGATGAAGAAAGAGATCAAGATCCTTCTCTGCCTACTGCAGGAGTCATACTTGTAGGAAATTGACCAAGCAGTAGTCAGCAGTGAATGGAAAAATGGCATCTGGCAGAAGCTGAGAAATACCTGTCATCCCTGACAAGGATCCCCTGCTCTAGACAGCAGACAGGTATGACAGATGTATAGATAACACCAGCTGATCTGGGGGTATTTCAGGTGTTGGAGACAAAGCCAAAGTTGTACAGTAAGTGTATTTTTATTTGTTCTTGTAACATAGAAGGTTAATATAGGCAAATGTAACTGTGCTTTTATAAATAATAAAATCAATGCAGGTAGATATATTTATGTATGTATTACTGACTGCACTAATTTTCATATTTGTGGGTGTGTATTGATACAAAGATAGTCAGTATCAATTTGTAGGAAATGCTTACATTTTTTTAAATAACCTGACATAGTAAATGAGGAGGAGTTGGAGCTGGCATAATGGTTAAATTGCTTACCTCACAGTCACAAGGTACAGAGTTTAATTCCCACCTTAGAGAAATGACTAAGCTTTAAATGGCCTTTTAGAGTAGCTAGCCTAGTGCTTACCTACAAACCTATTAGGGGTGTGTTTAGCTTAATAGTTAAGGTCTTCACCTTATAGGCACAAATTATTAGATAGGCTAAAATGGCTCTTAAGGGAAGTTAGCCTAGTATCCACCTTTGAATCTATGATGTCTGAAATCTTTTACAGTGATTAGTAATAAGGAAAAGTAAGGCCTTACTGGTTTATTGATGTGCAAAGTGCTTTTGTAAAATATGTATCTTCTTTCTAAAATAGTTGTTACACTTATAAAATGGCCACCACACCTTATGCACAGTGAGGCTGGGGAACAGCAGCAGGAAGTATCACTTGTATACACTTTGATGCATGCCAGGCTCCTAAATTCATTTTACAAGCAAATATGAATTGTATGTCTTACAAGTAATTGAAAATGTTTTACTTCAAAGAAAAACAAGAAATCTCTGAAGCTCCACACATAATATTGATTTTTTTGGGGGGTGAGGTCAAACATATGTTGTTGTAAAAGTTAGAATAGTATAAAGAAAGAAAAATAAAAGATCAAGCAATAGCAACCTCTCCCCATCACCAGACAGTCTGGTGCCGTGCAATGTAGCAAATCACAGGAACATAACGCATACTGTAACAATTTATTGTACCAAGAAAATGCAGAAGTTAGGAAATGCCAGATTGTTACAATTTAAGTAGGACATTCCTTACTGATAAATGTTTGCATCAATAAAGCAAAGCATAGGGTCAGATATCATATAAATAAATATGCATTCTATTTATTCTTACTTGTACAGGTGAACAGGAAATCTCTTGTAAAAGGCACCAATCAGACAGAAGGTTAAAGCAACTTACTGAAAGTAATGTGAACCACAACCCCTTATCTCCTAATCTACACTTATATCCCTCATTTGATGGTTGGCAATTTGCAAGATGAAGCATAAAATAATAATTTATCTGCTCAAAATGTATCGCACCAGAAATAAATTATCTTACATTTACTTCAATTATAATTGCAGAAACGTTGCAATTATCATAAATAAACCTTTCACTAGAGTCAAAAGTAGTATCATTTGGCAACATTACCAAATCATTAAGTAATCCTGCCTAAGAAAATTTTAATAATGTACTATCAATAAAATAGTGCAATAGCAACTTATGAGTCCTTTTGACATTATTAATTATTTCCAGTGGAAGCATAGTCTCATACCTTCTAGGACAGGGAAAATTAGCTATTTCCCTGCCCAGAGTCATCCTCTAATAGTCAGGACAATGGGTACCTATTGCAGGGTAGCCTGGAAAGCTGCAAAATGAGTGAGCTTGGACTGTTTTTATATATTTTAAATTTAAATATATATATATATATATATATATATATATATATATATATATATATATATTCACACATATATCTATTCATGTAAAAATTATTGGATCTTGGGTACACACAAAACCTTTTTTAAAACAATACTTTGACATGTATAATTTTAAGGGCTGCAGCTTTTCTTTAAGGTTATATATCTATTACCAAGTTGTCTTAATTTTTATTTAGAGTTGGTTAAGAGATGTATATCAAGGGTCTATTTTATTTGTGTAATTTGTTCTGATGAAGTCCTGACATTTTGGGGAGAAAAACGCTTAACGTTATTTTATTAATAAAAGTATTTTAAAGCGTCATTTGGCTCTGAATACTTCATCCTTCCTATTGCATTGACAGTTATTTGTTCATGGTTTTGGACTTTTACCTGTTAGAGGATGTAGTTGATCAAGACATAGAGTGACATCTTCAACCTGTGTAAGACTTCTGCCAGTGGGTTACAGTCTCACTGAGCCAGGAATTTCCATCCATCAAGGCACCAGAGGCTTCCACTCCCACATCGCCAGGGTCCCCCACTGGAGTTCCATCAGCAAGTGGAAATATTTGACATCATTCAGGCAGGGATTTGACTTAGTTCTATACATCCTCTCCCCTTCCTTCTTTTTTGACTGCATTATTTATTAATCAAATTCCAAATTAATTATTATTCTGCGTTGAAAGTTATCGTTATATTATATGATGCCTGACCTTTTTTGCATTTTGAAGATTTTAATGAAAGGAATTTAAGCAAAAACAGACCTGGGTTGTCAAATCAATTATTGTTTTACCCCAAAGCAGTTATTATTAGTAGAGATGCAGTTGCCATCACTGGTCATGAATACTGCTGTTATTTGTGTTATTCAACTTCATCTGTGGTTAGTAACTGTATTCAGAACCTTGTGAGAACATTTTTATGTTGTTGGAATATCTTTCATGATGAGATGACCTGCATATGGACCTGAAATGGGTTTAGGTCATCCATTCGCATTTATGAGTCACAGCCAACTTCTTTGAATAACCAAATTATTTGTACTTAAAATCCAGGCTTTTACCTGTGTGCCAAAGTATTTTTAGTTAATGGATTTAATTTAAAATCTTGCAGTGGTTCCATCACATCATGGTTATTACCTGGCTTTTCTTTTAATACACTTGCATTTATGACTAAAAAATTCAGCTGCTTTTTTAGCAAAAGTATATAGTTGCAAAAATGTCTTCTCTTGTTTTGCATGCTTTAAAGCTGGTTATCTTGTGCTGGATTACATTACCCATTACTGTGGCATTTAGTGTTTTCCTTCTACTGTATTTTTATTGTGTAACTACTTGTGAACTACACTGGCATTTCTAAGGGACATTCTAATTGATGTATTTTATTTGTTTGTTAACTGTGGAAAAACATTGATCCACAGGGACCATTTTCAGGCTAATCATGTTTGCTTCCACACAGATATAAAATAGAGTAATATAAACAATATTATTGGCAAGTATTGTAATTATGTGAAAACAGTAAGATTTTAAATGGATTTTAAAGTTTCTTTTACATAAGATTTATAGTATAGAATGTATACATTGTTCTAAATGCAATATTTGCAAAAGGTGCTGCTAACAACAGATGGGAGGGGAAGATTTGGTACAGGCAAGTATGAAGGATAGACATGCATGGAAAGAGAGTTATTTGAAAAGGAAAAGTAGGGAAAGCAATAACTAGGAGAAAAGAGGGAAGAATGAAGGAAAAAGGAACTTATGTGTCAGAATATGAAACTTTTATGTTCAGAAATTTCTTCCCACATTTAATAATACAGGGCATTATGTCTTAATAATGGGGTATTGTTGTGACTGGTGACAGAGGACAGTGGTTGGGGACAATACCCTTTGGGTAACATTTGCACTGTGTCCACTTGAAAAAGTGCATATCCACACATACATATACGTGCACACACGCACACACACACACAAACACACACACACACACACACACATATATATATATATATATATATGTATACATACATACGCATGTATATATATACCGATTTACCTGCTGTGCTGCCTTCTGTCCAGACTATAAGGTAGTTTCACTGCCACCACCCAGTTACTATAAAGCTCTTAAAAGAGTATCCAATTGTACTGAGTAAACTTAATGTTAATACAAATGGTAATGTTGACCAAACAGCCAGGCTTTCAGGAGTGGCCAGAGTTATCACCAAATAAATATGTGCAAATGCTCTCAAAACTTAAATATTTTCTAAAAAAAGACCAGCCACAATGCAAAGTTTAAATATATTTAATAATAAACAATAAAATAACACAAACATACTAAATATCTATTTACAGCAAACGCCAGAGTTTTTCAGACACAGGAAATATTAAAAATAACACCAATGAAAAGTTTTGCACAGTTATAGAAAAACAGTATTTAGCTAATCTCACTATCTATTCCTGATTGACTAAAAGAGTTACTGTTCCTAATTACTGAACAGAGCAAGGCAAGATGTGAGTGGTCCTTGTTGTCAGATCCAAGATAGAATACAGGATACTGAGAGCAATCTCCTACTAATATCTAAATATTTTTTCTGGCTAACAGACAGAATGACATCACACACATCTGGTTATCCAACTCTGTTTCCTGCACTATCCCCATCACTAGAAGCTGCCAGGGTTTTAGCATCAACATGACAATAATACATACACAAGAGCATCTGGAAGCCATAAAACAATAAAACCATTCCATTCTTCATACAGGAGCTGTAAACTATTCTCTAGTACAGACATTGTGTCTCTGTGGGATAACATCTTAATGGCTTAACCCATAAAGTAATTTAATTTCAAGAATATTTTTTTCAAAATTCAGGTGGATTAACTTCTTCTCTCCCAGTATATGCTTTTACAACGTATACATTTAATTCAGTTACAATAATACATGTACGTTTCTTTTTTTTACAGCAGGGCATTCTGTCGATTCATTATAACACAAACAAACCTCACAAATACATTTTCAGCACAAGCATCTGTACAAATCAGTTTGACATACAAAAGACATGTAATTATTTACAAAATTCCAGCAATCTATGCTGACATATGTTACACATCCACTGCCCCACTTCTCCTGGCATGGCTGGCAGTACCTCCTATCATCACACACAGTACCAGTTTAACCATTATCTTTGAAGCAAACTCAAACATATTCCTTTAAGTGATACTCTTAGTTTAGATTTGAAGATTTCTACTGTAGGCTGGACAAAAAATCCTACTTCACGACATTACAAACTAAATACCAATACAACCCGAAACATTTTTGAAAAATGTAAACCAGCTACTAAAATCCACCCAAAAGGCTACCCCCAAACCAACCACCCCTGACACTTAAGTTCCCATTGAAACACAATTCAACTCCCACTTTGTGAACTCAATTATATCCTTATTATCACAGGATAGTTCCAACCTCACTATCCCCCCCAACACAAAGAACACTAATACAAGCTTTACCCTCAAAACAGTTTCAACCACTTCAGTCAAAAGCATGCTCTCCAAACTAAAAACCTCATCAACAGCAGCCACCCTACTCCCCAGCTATTTCTTGAAACTCACAGCAGATGCTATTGCTATCCCAATCTCCACTCTCATAAATAGATACATTGTTGAAAACTATGTGCCCAAACTCTGGAAAATATCATGTGTTACACCCATACATAAAGGCAGGTCCTCCACTGAACTTAATAACTACAGACCCATTGTTTTACTCTCCCACCTGGCCAAAATCCTAGAAAAATGCATCCATACCAAGGTGCTAAAATATCTCCTAGACAGCAACATCTTGTCACCTACTCGACATGGTTTCAGACCTGCCCATAGTACCACTACAGCCCTCCTCTGCTTAACAGACACAGTAAACCATCTCAAAAGTGAAGGCCTGCAGGTGTCAACTCTTTTTTTGGATATGTCCAAAGCATTTGACACAGTCTCACACCAAATCCTGCTAAACAAGCTAAACCAATATCACCTATCAAATTCCACTCTTACCTGGTTCCAAAGCAAGTTAACTGACAGGTACCAAGCTGTGAAATGGGAAAATTCTCTCTCCTCAGCTGCTCATAACTATAGGAGTTCCACAGGGTTCTATCTTAAGACCACTACTATTCACAGTCTTCACAAATGACCTCCATACCTCCACACAGCATGATCTATCATTCAGTATGCAGATGATATTACCTTAATCTGTGCTGCACAAAACATTCCCACCCTCCTGCAAACAAGTCAGTTAGCATTCTCTGACATTGAAAACTACCTTACCAAAGCCCAACTTATCCTCAGTCCAAAGAAAACTCAGCTTATGATTATAACCAGTTCTAACAAAACCACTGATAACAGTCAATTCACTATCTACTCTACAAATGCTACTCCAATCGCTCCAGTGGTAAAGGCTAAGCTATTGGGAATAACCATAGACTCCCACCTAAAACTTGATAGTCATCTCAACTTAACTATTAAAAAAGTACATGCCAAACTGGGATCACTCTACTGTATCAAACCATTTCTTACCAACAACACAAGATCAGCCATTGCTCGCTCCCAACTTCTAACCACCCTACTCTATGCATCTCCCATTTTGACTAATCTCAACAAAACTGAACTAAGCAAAATGGACGCCTGCTATAACAGAATTGCCCGCTTTGCTGCAAATTGCTCATATAGAACTCATCACTGTACTGCTTTGAGACAGCTCCTCTGGCTTGAACTGCCCAACCTCCTAACCTACAATCATCTCTGCCTCTGTTATTCTATCTATAACCTCCCCAATAAGTGTCCTGCCCTCAAAAATCTAGTACAGCATCATTCACTCAAAATGCCTCAAAGATCATCAAGCAAACTACTACTAGAAGTCACCACCAGCTACAACAGTTTTGGAGACACACTATATGGTAGTTCAGCAGCTAAAAAATGGAACTCTCTCCCCACTAGCATACAAAACGCATTGTCCAAAGCCTCCTTTAAAAACCTCATTAGGCAACATCTCAAGCAAAGCTGGCAGTGCCATGACTGCTCTCCAGGCTAGTGAATGGTATACATACTAACCCTAGAGTACCTGATAATAGTTTTCAGTCTTACTCACAAACACTGGCTAATGTACAATGTATGTACTGTACCTGTGTACTACTATGTATGCTACCTATGTTCCAAATGTCAGCTGTACACAACAAGTCTATTAATTACCTTTATTTTTAAATTAATATTTTCTTGTTTGTTCTCTCCACTTTGTAACTGTTGATGTGCTGCATACCACTGTAAAAACATGTCTTTTGTAATTTGTGTATATAATGATCATGTCTAAATATCTAAATGTACCTGTAATTTTTCTATGTGGAGCTTTTCTCCCCGGGCATCTGCTGAAAAAGGGCCTTTTCGGCTCAGTCAGAAACCCCCGGTTAACAAATGTAAAATAAAAAAATAAATAAAATTCTGTTTCCTTACATCTGAATGAAAGTGGTTGTAAGTAGGTGGTCCAAATTTAGAAAAATCTCTTTCATCTATTGAGGTCTTATAATGAGGTCTAGAGAGTATTCCAGATTCATTGGGATCATCCCTAAGATCATAGGTTAGTTACCTAAAAATGTTATTTATTTTATTTATTTCTTTATTTATTTACATTTTTTTGGGTTAGTCACACTAGGCCTCTTTTCAGGGATACTCAAGGATGATTTCATATGAGCAAGGGGAAATCTGGCCTAGACAATGAGGAACTTCTATAATTATTTGAGCACTAGGTGATACCAAAGGACTGTCACTAGTGCTTGGAGAATTCCAAGATGGAGAAAAGAGTAAACATTGTTGCTGCAGAAATTTTGGTGAGAGAATCAAAGCAAGATAAAATCCTAGTTATGAAGTTAGAGTGGAGGTCTAGATACAGAGATAAGAACTTAATGAAGGAAGGAGAACCAAATAAATGTGAGGAGGTGAGGCTTTGATGGACTGAATGCTGCAGGAGCAGTCTGATAATGAAGCTGGTACTGTGGTGAAGGAGAAGATTACAGAGACTGGAAGTAAAGGCATGTTCGGCCGATGGAGTAATCAGTTTAAGAATATGCCACTGCAAATGGGTACTATATGCAAGTGCTATGAAACAAGAAACAAAAGGCAGGATACAGCATGAAGAGAGGTGTTTGCCAGCAGTACAAGTGCAGCAGCTTCAGAAAAAGGGCCAGTGGTGAGAATAAGGATCAAAACCACTGCTGCTATTGACAGGTATACTATTATGGAGAATATTATATTGCCATTAGGATTTACTTTAAAAGGCATGAAAGCTTTGATACAGTTCAGGTGATAAGATTTTTGGCAAGTAGCTTTTGAGACTTTGTCAAGTACATAAAAATATATTGTTGAAGTAAAGAAAATAACATTACTTTGCAAAGACTTTATATTTCACAGCTTTGACTTACAGTTACAATGAAAATTGATTGTGCAATTTAGAACTTTAGACATGCTAGAATTTAAACATAAAACTCTTTTTTTTTCTCACAATATGTGATAAAGTACATGTCATAACAGAAATGTATGGACAGGTGTGGAAAATGTGGGTTACACTGTGTATACATGATGAAAATTTAGAGTATATTTCAAATAATATGATAGTAAATGGAATAAAAGAACAACTGTCAAGTTTTGGGTTCAACAGAAGGCTTGCTTTTACTGTGGGGATGAAAGCAATTTGGTTCAGGAATGTAAAAAAAGGAAGAAGTGGGCAGCATTGCGAATAAGGCCGTACTGCTAGAATCTGTAGATCATTTTGTAGAAAATGCAATGCATTTGTCAAGTTTTGGTTTGACTGCCCTATACTGGAAAAAGAACAAGTATATGATAAAGAAACTGAGAGGAAGAAAAGGCAATCCCTGGGATTCATTAGCACCTAATCTAACTGTACATCATTTGGAGTGAACAGAAAACACAAGCATAACGTATAGCTTCTTCCTACTGATTTTACTTTTTCTACTGATTTTCTTGCAGCCTTAAATATAAAGGGGACTCATGAAGATTGCCACAAAAGGCAGACTACATGCGCACTTAGTGAAAGTTTTCTGAGTGACAAGAAAGCACAAAAAATGTGGCACGGATGTTCTTGAATACAGATTGTGTATACTTAGTGTAGATGTTAATGAACCTCTTCAGTAAAAAAGTGAAATGACTGATGTAAGTGTGGGAGAAAGTTTAATAAATATAAGGGGAAGGGCTAATGGTAGAAGGGATTCAGATACAAATAGAAAATGGATATGATGAGTTAGCAAGTTGAGAAAAAACAGATGGTGACCCAGAAAATGGAGAAGAACAACAACAGAAATAAATTAAGTCTATCAGAGAGATGAGAAGGAGAAAAAATAAGAACAGGAGGAAAAATGCAAAAAAGGAAAAGGGATGATTTAGATATTTTGGGGCTGAATGTGACCAGTATAAGAAGTGAAGTGAAAGGCCTAATGGTTGTCAAATTTCAGCTACTATCTCATCTTTCTTCCAAATGGGAATGCCCTTGCCATGCTCCAACTTATCCCCCATTCCACCTTGCACTGACTCATCCAACTACCTCTACTATTACTTCATCACACCCAAAACAATCCCTCCCCTACCAAACACTAATTTTCTCTCTAATATCTATTGTACTATACTCTCCAATCTCAAATATAATATTACCCTCTCCTTGCATAATATTTTCCTAACCTTCTAATGGCTAGTAGCTATATATTTTGAAATATTAAACCTACAATTGAGTTTATAACAAAAATATTCACTTTATGTAAATGTTGAAATTTCTGTATTGAATTATGTCTTTCATTTTTGCAACACTGTGACAAGTCAATTGCAAATTTCATGGAGCTTATCTGTAAGTGTTGAATTAGCTGTATGAACTATGTCCTTTTTTAACATGTGAAATGTAACTTGCAATTATTGTGGAGCTTTTCTCCCCATGCCTCCACTGAAAATGGACTTTTCTTAGCCCAGTGGACTTCCCCAGTCATCAAACTTAAATAAAATTAATAAAATAAATAAATAAAAAGTGCAAAGAGAAAAAGATGGCTTCACCATGTTTACTGGATACAAGACATGTTAAACAAGAAAAAAGAAAAAAAATTGAAGCTGTATGGAGAAAATTATTATATGGCCAGTAGGATATAATACATATTCCGTGTTAGGTGTGTTAATAACAGAAGATTAAATACAAAATATTAGATGTAAGAATTGTGATACTAGGAAGACTGATGGTATATAAATTGAGGAAAAGTGGAACTTGTGTGATGCTAATAGTAATATATGAATATACAAACATGTCAGAAAAAATGAATAAAAAAAAATATGTGAGACTGAACATATTACTAGTAGTGTTGGAGAGGTTAACTGTAAGATAAGAAAAGAAAAAGGAAAAATAACACAAGATGTAAAGGTGATAAAAAGTGATACAATGTGGAAAATTGAGAATAGAAGAAAGTACAGTGGCCATGCAAAGAGGAATTTTTAAAACTGAGATAGAGTTATATTACATATTTAGGTGACATGAAGGAAGCAGAAGGTGGATACACATAGATTTTTCAGATCCTAGGGCAATATCAGCTGTTATGGGATAATGAAGAAACAATAAAAGAAGGAAAAGGAATAACACGGTTAACAGGGGATGTAAGTAGAAAGAAATAAGTGAAGGGGAAGGTAATAGACTATGGAAAGAACAAACAACAATGATAGCATTTTATACATTCTGGACAAAAAGGTGGGTAGTGTTTAAAGAGAATATAAACTTGTTTTTATAAGTATAGAGAAGGATAAAAAAAAATAAATAAAGTGGAGTATAAAAAGTTTTTCAAAATTTTTGAGAAAGGAATGGAATAAGGAAGTGATAGAATAGAAGAAACAGAAAAAATGTATAACAATAAAGAAACAAATTAAATGGGCCATATTAATTAATGGCTATACTAAGTGTATATAATCTGTATTCAAGAAAATAGTGAGAAATTTAGCCAGTTACCTAGCGAGGGGGAGCCCCCACAGCCTTCTGCTCCAAAGATGAGTAATCTCCCTGTTGAACTGCAGAGACTACAATGTAGTTCCACTTTTAATGGTCTGCATTGGCCAAATCTGATTATTTGAAATAACTGTTCTCTGAATAGAAGAGTAGTCTTTCTTTGCAATGGAAGCCAACTAAAACATTCCTTCAGTAATGGCTGTTGCTTATTTGCTTGAAGGATGAATCTGCTGATTTTATTCACTGCTGTCTATAGTTTATGTGTATTTCTGGTTGACTAAAAATTTATTAGTGGAAGAAAGAAGACCATACTCAAGCCTTGGTGTTCTAGTTATGTAGTGGCAAGCAGTATGAAGGAGAAGATGTGGTATTTTATAACACAAATTTAGTTGTGTGAGCACTTTGTTCATTGTTTTGTCAGTATGATGTACAAATGCTCATGGGGTTTAATATTAAGCTAAGAAACCTCTGATAACATATTGTCATTAGCTAAAATAAGAGGTATTGTGTGTAGCTTCTGTGCTGTGCCAAACATTATGATGTTGGACTTTGTTGGACTGATTATTATTCATCCAGCTGAGGTTGGTGAAGCTGTATCAAAGCATTTGTTGGAGATTGGTAGTCATATTGCTGAACTTAAATAACATGTATTACTTCACTAATATTTGGAAGATCACAGGAAAGATTATTAATAAAGAGAAAGAGAGAAAAAACAAGTGGGTCAGATCCATTAATGGCAAGAGAGATTAGCAGGAGGCTAAGGACTGAGCCTTATAGAAACTCAGTATTAAGGCTATCTGTTTCTGAGAGGGTATTGCTAGAGTACACTTCAAATGTCTGTTTTTAGGTAACTTTGGAACAAAAGTACAAAAGCTCCAAAGTCATGCAGTATGTAGAGTTTCTGGAGAAGCAGTGTGTGTTGACAGCTTCAAAAACTCTGGTCATGTCAAAGACAAAACCCCTGGCAAGCCTGGAGTTATTCCCCTTGTTAAATATGGTGTCTGTAATTATGTATAATGCACATATTGTGCTGAATATATTGCAGAACCCATGCTATCTGTCATAAATATAGACCGTATTTATTTATGTGCTCAAAATATTACTTGTACAATACTTTCTCAAATATTTTAGTTAGAGAGTGCAATTGCAATAGGCCTATTGTCTTTCCATTCTTCCAAGTGAGGGATTTTTGGGATAGTATTATGGTAGCATGCTTGGATAAGTTTGGGAATGTCCATGAGGTGAGAGATAACTTGTAAATAAAGGAAAGGGGCTTAAAAATGATGTTTGTTGGCTTTCTGTAGAAGGATGGATATAGCTTTGAAAAAGCCTCCCTATATTTAATATTCAAGTCAGTCATGGTCTTGGTAACTTAACTGCCAGCTGCTTAAAGTATAAGGTTGTACAATATGCAGGAAAAGTGCACAGTTACATATCATCAGCACTGTTGTTAACAACTACAAAATCTTCCTGGGATGGGAATTTGGTTTCTTCTTGGACTGATGTATGGAATAATCTTCTACAGATATTAACAAAATGTATCTTATTCATTGTGGAGTTGATGTTTCATGGTTGAGATGAATCTGTTATGGGTCCAGTTAATAATTTTAACTCGTTCCAAAAAATAACCTGGGGCATAATACAAGAGCATCCTGCTTTTCCTTAGAAAGGAAAGATGGCTTTGCGAATTAGTAGAAATTCTGGCTTTTTTGTTAAGGTCAAGACATGCTTTATGCAGATGATTATTTGAAAGGTTTTGTTTCTAGAATTTCTGTGCATTGTCTTTTGAAGTTAGAAGGGAAATGAGTTTATTGTGAAGTTACTTCCTGTGTTACTATTTGAACTTTGAAGTATCAATTAGCCAGGAGTTTTTTTATGCCATATTAATGTTTGTGTGTTTATTCCTTCACTGATAAGAGAGTTAGCTTGAGATAATGGTCCACAATGTTAAGGGCTTTTGCAAACAGTTAATTAAATTGTAGCATGAAAGTAGTTCTTTATTCATGTTTTACAGAATGTTGCATCAAGGACAATCATTGTGTCTTTATCTGCCCATAAGCTATGCTGATGAGGAGACAGAATCCTACAGGTATGAATGTGTTAGGCTAGATGGTTGTAAATTAACTTCAAAGAAGTTTCTTAGTATAGGAAAAAATGAGATGGTCTTAAAGTCAGTAGCAGTGTATAGGTAGGAATTTTAGGAAGGACTTAATTTTTAGTTATTTGCCATTGACTGGGCATGATGTTTTTCGTGAGGTATTGATTGTATAAGTGTTTCTTTGAGTGTTGGATGAAATCATTACAAAAATTTTAAACTATGGGTGAAGACCATCAGCTCTTGTAGGTGCATCTGATCAGATTTTGTCTAGGAGTAAGTTAATATTTTTTTCATTTAATTATTTTGAAATAGAAGATTGATGCATTTATTGTGAAGTCATTGGCTGTGTTAACATGGTTCTGACTGTATGAATTGCTGTGGGCCAAAGCAGACATGTCTTTTAGAATATGGAGTAGAGTTTAGTGACCAGATCTGGTAGTAATAGTGTCTTCATATACGAGGTCTTTGGATGAAGTATGACCTGTTTTTCTTTACTAGAACCCAGAATTTCTTCCGTTTTGGATAGGATACCACCTTGTAGCTTTGTCTGGTAGATTTTTCAGCAGAATTAATTTGTTTCTGTTTTTTTTTTTTTTTTGGTGAGACAAATTTTCCATTTTTTCCAGCTTTGCCTCATATACTTTATATATAGAGATTTCATTGTTTTGATGAGCCATTGTTATGTTTTGCTGAGTTTTATTTCAGCAAGTTCTTTATGAGGGTGAGGGGCTATTTGAAAATTTGATTGTGAAGGGGTGTAATCACTGATGGATAGGGATACAATGGATTGATTTGTAATTGTCAGACTATTTGTAATAAGAAGGTCTAAGAGGGAATGATTGCCTGTATTAAGGTTGGGTCTGGCATATATATTTTTAAACTGAATAAATCTGTAGCTAATTAAGAATTATACAGTATTTAGGTTATTGAGGTTGGGGAAGTTAATATTAAAGTAACCTAAGATTATTAGGTCTTTGTAAGGTTTGCTGCTTTCTATGACTTACATTTGTTATGGTTAGCTGTAAGAGAGAGGCTGGCAACTGCAATAGTTAGGATTTTTGATTATGACGTTTGATTTTCATTAATTAGCTTGGGTCATGATCATTATTCTTGTAGTTTTGGGAATTAGTATGAATTTTTAGCTTGTCTTTTATGAAAAATGGGGCTTCACCAACTATTTTCTTGCTCTTGCTTTGAACAAGTATTTATAGCCAGGAAGATGATGTTTAAGTTTAGTGTATCTGGTTTAGCCCATGCTATAGCTTGAACGTCAGGGTTTTATAGTTGGAGAAGTGTATGGTTAAGTTTGAGGTGTCTGGTTTAACCTTTAACCCATGTCTCAGTTATGGCAAAGATAGCAGGGCATTTATAGTTGGAGAAGTGTATGGTTACATTTGAGATGTCTTGAGGTATCTGGTTTAACCTTTAACCTATGTCTCAGTTATACCAAGGATAGCAGGGGTTTTATAGTGATAGAAGTGTATGATTAAGTCTGAGGTGTCTTGAGGTGTCTGGCTTAACCGTTAACCCATGTGTCAGTTATGGCAAGGATAGCATGTTTTTTTTATAGTTAGAGAAGTGTATGGTTAAGTTTGAAGTGTATAGGTTTAGCCCGTGACTAAGATATAGCTTGAATGTCAGGGTTATATTATATTCAGTGGTGGCTGGTGACTTCAAATCACAGGGGGGCTGCAGGAGATGCTGAATGGGTGGGGTCAAAGGGAAGGGGTGTGGTCAACCATAAAGGGGAGGAGCTATGCACAAAACCACAAAAAACTAACTTTAATTAAATACGCTGCCCTGGGTGGCAAACCATCATTATGAAAGTCCAATCAAGACCAAAATAAGTGTAGAAGAATAAAAATATTTCAATGCATTGGCTGCATGACAGCTTACTTAATATCTAGATGGAAACAAAAGGTTGTGAGGCATGAAAAAATAAATTACTTTTAAATACATTACTGGAATGCCAGTCAAAATAAAGTATAAGAAAAACCAGAAGCACTCAACTCAAACCACTTCTCCTTGCACTGCAGTTCTAATTATAATATATTCAGCTTTATTAAAGTACCAAGCAACATGCTGAAAGTAGAAATCTATGTGATGCCCCCACTTGTAAAAATGTTTCTTATCCAAAAAGACCTGCTGCCTGACAACTTGTTTCATGGGGAAAACATGATAAAAGTAAAAAATGAAAAGCAAACAAGAAACAAGCTCAAGATACATTGCTTAAAGGATTACTGTACAGGTTATGGACCACACATGATTGGCATTCTGTTTAGTTTACGGGTAAAGTCTGTAGAGATGACTGGAAGTCTCCAACAAGTGTAATGAGCTTTTTAAAATAATGGAATCCTGTCCTTTAATACCCAAGGCTTATACATTATCTAGTCAAGTATTCTCTGCATGGCAACAACAGAAAGGCTTTCAATGTTGGCAATTCTTTAACAGTATGCTTATTAAAGCTTACTTGCATCTTACGATGTCAGACAAGCTTACCTTATGGTCATTAAAGCATTGCTACTTAAACACAGAGCAACAGGCACTTTGAGTAATAAGCATAAATCTGAGTAATAAGCATAAATCAACAGTACAAAAATATGACAGAAACCAGACCATTCTGCAAAATCAAGGACAGATGAAAAGCCACTGTAGTACTTATGCAGTGTGTCCTCCCCATCCAAGGTAGATACAACTACTCCTTGCCTTGCTTGGACACATCCAGAGTCACTACATGGGGAGTGGGGTGCAACAAGCATGTCACAATTTGAAATCTCTCTGGCTGACTGTGATGGCCCTGACACATTTGTCATACCTCTCAACCTCAAGAGCAAGAAATCTGGACAAAGCCATACACAGAAGTGGGACAACAATAAGGACAATTTTTAAATATTGCTCTAATAAACTTAGAAAGATAATAGAATAGGTCTTGCATTAGTATGAATTTTCTGAAGGGTATAAAATCTGAAACTCAAATGTCTGTCATTTTCTAACTTCAGTCTTTAGTGATTTGTCACTAATTTGCCAAAAACACAATTTTATGAAAAATGGACCAAAAATGTGATGCAAAATATAAAATAGACACACAATACAGCTGCTACCTGTCAAAGAAGGGACACTTTAATATTAGTACTGCTACCTTGAGCAGCTGACAAAATAAAAGAATCTACATGCATTTCAAGTAATCTATAACTTTGATTATTACAGTTATTTCTTAATTGTAAACCCTCCATGTTTTCTTCCAAAATTGCTATTTTGTGGAGGGATTATTAGGGGGAAGAGCAACATTTTGAGCCAAAAATTGGGGACAGTTGAGAGGTTGGCTATGCCTAATTCTACAAAGCAATTTATTTACATGTACCTCTCAACCTGTTAATGCAGTAAATCTGAACAAGGCCAAATATATTGGGGGCACATATAAACAGTACTAAAAATTGCTCTTGTATAAATTGAGACTGTTGATAGAATGGCTCTTACTTTAACATGCATTTTTATGAAGGTTATGAAGTCTGAAACTTATTATTTAGTGACTTCTGGCAAATCATTTAGGAATTAAAACTACAACTTTTATGAACAACAAGCCCAAAATAAGAAGCAAAAATCTATTCATTCTTTGAAAATCTGGACAGTTGGGAGGTATAGTTCATCTGGGCCTGTCTGAGTTTGCTGCCCCCTGACAAAATAATGGTTGAATGGAGCCTCTGCAGCCATTCCAATGAACCATTACTTGGCTATTTCACTCCATTTACCATAAACACTAATGTGCATACTGCTTTACTTCAATGATGAGTTGGACTTCATTTGAAAGTTTTATTTTGTATTTTACAGCACAAACATTAAGTCATCTGTTAAACAAAGCAATGCAGTCTCACAATGAAAACTTAGCATTAAAACTTCTCTGCCCTTGAAACTCACATTCATTGAAACAGCATTGAAACCCACATTCAAAGAAAATACATTTTGCCAGTGGCAGATAAAGATTAATTTTGGGATGTTTTCGAATCATAGGCCCCTTGCATATGAAACATACATGTGCTCTTTGATACACCTTCCTCATTGTACTAAAATTATATTCCTTGTACAATACAGTACACTTGTTAGAGGGTGTTTTAAATTTGTTTTGAACATTTTTCCAGTAAGCAATGAAACAAAACATATGCACCCATAATGGCAAAACTGCCCAGTTGAGAACATTTATCATAACGAAAGTCTACTCAGACTTCCACAGTCCACCATTATTAGTAAATATACACAATTCTACAGTCCACCATTATTAGTAAATATGCACAATTCCACAGTCCACCATTATTAGTAAATATGCACAATTCTACAGTCCACCATTATCAGTAAATATGCACAATTCTACAGTGCACCTTTATCAGTAAATATGCACAATTCTACAGTCCATATTCAGTGAATTCAGTTCTTGCCATAGCTGTCAACCTTAGCACAAAAACCTGGACAAAGCCAATAATGGCGGAATGCAGTCCCAAAAATAGGGACAAATTTAAAATATTCATCTTATAAACTTAGAAAATTGCTAGAAAAAAGGTTGTGCTACTATGTATTCTGAAGAACATGTAGTTTCAAATTCAAATGCCAGTCAATTTTACTGCGGACAGAACAAAAACAATTTTCAGCAGAGACGCACGGATTAATACTGCAGACACGTCTTTGTAAAATGGCAGGGCACCAGAGCAAATCCACACAAACACAGGGAGGAGATGCAGACTCCACACAGAAGCCACCCCAACCAAGAATGAAACCAGAAAACCTATAGCTGTGAGGCAACAATACTACCACTGCACCATCAAATCTGCAAGGAATTAAACATTCAGAAACCTGAAGTCTGAAATTCAAATGCCGGTCAATTTTACTGCAGACAGAACAAAAACAATTTTCAGCAGAGACGCAGGGATTAATACTGCAGACACGTCTTTGTAAAATGGCAGGGCACCAGAGCAAATCCACGCAAACACAGGGAGGAGATGCAGACTCCACACAGAAGCCACCCCAACCAAGAATCAAACCAGAAAACCTATAGCTGTGAGGCAACAATACTACCACTGCACCATCAAATCTGCAAGGAATTAAACATTCAGAAACCTGAAGTCTGAAATTCAAATGCCTGTCAATTTTATTTAACATTTGTTAATCAGGACAGTCTGACTTGGAACAAAAACAATTTTCAGCAGAGGCCCAGGAAGAAATAATGCAGACATGTCTTTGTAACATGGGAGGACACAAAAGCAAACCCACACAAACACAGGGAGAAGATACAGACCCCACAAAGAAGGAACCCCAGCCAAGAATCAAACCTGAGAACCTGCAGCTGTGAGGCAACAATGCTACTACTACACCATCAAATATCAAGCATTGCAACATTTACGAACCACAGATATTATGAGGAACAGATCAGATCAAATATGAGGCAAAATTCTGCAATTTTTTTACAAATGGTGGTGGGTAGGGAACTCAAGTCTTTAACACCTGCATACAGGGTACAGGGTTCAAGCCTGAGGTATTCCCTACCACACCACCATGAGCACCTGGGGCATTTTCACACACATACACACACACACCCGTCTATCCAGTTAAAAGCACCAGCTAACACACACAACTCTATCCAGTTAAAAGCACCAGCTAACACACACAACTCTATCCAGTTAAAAGCACCAACACATAAAGTAAAATGCACCATACACTTACCTGTCTGTTCTCCATACCATATCCTGCCCGTGCAATACTCACAAAGACCCGTGAGATCCCAGCAAAGCTCCTTCCCGATGAGATCCCAAGTAAAAGCTCCCTCCCGATGACTAGACTGCTCTGACTGCTGCTGTTGCAGTCTGGACGCGATATATCCTCCCAGCGTGTCTGTGCACTTTAGAAGTGCACAGACGTCTCCTTGTGTCCCTCTATGGGTCCTGCCGGACTGCCTTGAGCATGAGCATAGACCGACGGTAGTCGGGACTACTGCGCATGCGCGAAGTCTGCGAAATTTAAAAAAATAATTTTTTTTGTTTTCTTTTTTAATTTTTAGTTTGAGGGGGTTGCAGTCCGGCAGCCCGATGCCACGAGCTGCCCCTGATTATATTTATTGAAGTATATGGTTAAGCTTGGGGTGTTTGGTTTAACTTTTAACCAAAACCCATGTCTCAGTTATAGCAAGGATAGCAGGGTTTTTTATAATTGGAGAAGTGAATGGTTAAGTTTGAGTTATCTGGTTTAACTTCTAACTCATGTCTCAGTTATGATAAGGATAGCAGCAATTTTAGTAGATAAAGAAAACTTGAGGTTGCTTCATTACAGTGAGCACATTCCCTGTGCTTGTCAAGGTTTTTAAAGTAATGATATTGCAAGCTATGTTTGAGTTGATGTAGTTTCAAAGAAGGAATATTTGTATTAGATTAGAGGCACAAACGGATAATCTGGTGAAATTTTTAAATGAAGGAGCATTAGGTGTGGTTTGATATGACAACTGCTAGGGAGGTAAAGGACTTGCATTTACTGTTTGTTATTTGATATTTGCCTTCTCAAATCCCACCTCAAGGCATGACTTCCCCAATTGTAAACCCATAACGATACATTTTTTCACCTGCTTGATGAAGCATTTATACCTTTTGACCAGAGTCAGCTGATGTGGTTTGACCATCTAAATAACATAGTACTGATTACTGAGCTTCCACCATGAAATGCTGGACATCAAAACCCCAAGAAACAGAAATGCCAGATTTCTTGTGAAACCCCTATATGGAGCAACTAGACAAGTATTAGGAAAGGAAGGGCAAGCAGGATCAATAGTAATCTGCTGGATAAGAAGACAAGAGTAACAGGAAAAGTCTGAGGAAGAAATGGAAGTGCAAGACAGAACAGAACTGGCTAGTTAAAATTAATCAGGCATAGTAGAAAGTATAAATAAACTGGATAAATGTTCCAAGTCCAATGCAGGGATGATCCATGTGTTCTGACATTGTATGAAAGCAGTGCAGGTTTTATATGTTTAACCTAGCAGATGACTGTTTTGAAGTATGTTTACCCAGGGAATAAGAAAACTAAATATCTGGGCTACAGAAGAAATATGTGGGAGTGGATATATGGATAATCAGTATAGGTTAGGTTCTGGCCAGTGTTGTCAAGACACTTTATTGATCAAAGCTGGAAAAATGCTGAAGTGCTCTCAGAAATGGCAAAACAAAAGTGTTTCATAAAGGCTGTAAGGGTGATAAAGAATGTGCATGAAGAATGGAAGCTGATTTTTAAATATGACCTTTAAGCAGTAATCCATGAATGACTTTAGTCAATGCTGGATTTATTTACAGCTGACATGCTTTAATCAGGCAGGCAATGCCCAAGCAGTCAAATGAAGCTAGCCATGCATAAATATACCCAGTCATAGATTATTTAATGACTGTTGTAATGTTTTTAAGTAATGTCATTATATACATATACTTTAGTATGCCTCTGTGGCTTCTCCATTGATGAGATATACAATGCTTGTGGCCTGCATGCATTGTCCTGTGTGGTCCTTCTGTTTAAATGTTGTTGCAGTCTGAACAGTCTGAACATAAGCTGTAAACATTTTTACAGCAAAAACATTTAAATATTGGAATTGGTAAAGGAAAAACAGCAGCTGTGACTGCAGTCATTTTGAAAGTAGTGATATTTATTTTAGACATTGAACCAAACTCATTTTATATGAGCAATGCTGGATTTACAATGGGCATGCTGAGTGGTTTATCCAATCAGCTGCACAACTATAAAATTATTGGTTGCATAAATTCTGATAATATTTATTACCTTTATAAGCTGTTTCAGTTTGCCAAACCATAAGGTCCCATAAGGAGTCAGTACTAATTATGTGCTACCAATGCCTATATGAAGACTGCTGTTTGTTTATAAGGCACTTTGCACATTAGGCTGACCGTCTACCCAATAATTATGATTCTTGGTAACACTAGTGAAAACAATCTTTATTTAAAAATAAGAAATGGACAAATGAATGTGATTATAACATAGAATAATAATCTGGTCCATCTGACCCAGCAGCATGTGAAGAATATATAAGACACTACCCCGTCAGAAAGAAAAAATCCTGTAAGGGGAAACAATTTCAGCAATTCAAACTCTAAATGTAAAACAAATCCAAATCGTTTAGACTGCACTAATAAATCTTTATTTTCCTTGTCTTTGCACATTACCTACCACCGGTTGTGTACAACAATTACAAATGTCAGCCTATGTTGAAAGGGTATTTCTAGTAAACTATGACTCACTGAAACTGCCATTTTGTTGGTATGCTTCTTAGTCATGTTGTTATTCAGTTCTGCCTATGAGTGGAGTGGAATGCATCTAAAAAAGGTAACCTTACTAATTAATAGATTAAAAAATACAGCAGCATCTGTGAGTATGCATAATAGGGAAATAAACGCAGACTATGAGGTGTATAATAGTGCAGAGCTCTCAAAAAAAAAAAAAAAGAGACCAAAATATGAAGCTTAAACAAATGGAAAAACAAATGAGGAGTCACCCAATAATAACAAATTCTAAAACATGTTTTAGTAATGGCATGCAACCTTATGCCTTGCATAATGCAAAAAAAAAAAGACTCAATGACATTTTGAGATAATGTGTCTCTTAAGTCTGCAATGCCACCTGCAGCTGACTGACACTGTGCGGATATAATCAATGAGGAGATAGGAATAATATAACTTGATTAAAGTTCAAACTTATTTACAAAACTGCAGAGGTCAGCAAGAGACTAAAAGCTTGTGGACTGCAATGTATGAAACTGGCTTGTGCAACCTGCATAACAGCAGATAATGGCTAGGAGGGGTTTCTTTAAGCTAAACAGGAACAGGTGAAGTGTCAAGGAGTATTGTGTCACAGGAAGTGTGAAAGTGTAGCATGACAGTTCACCTACATCCTGCTGTCAGTTATGCAAATAGAGTGAAATTGCTGGGTTCCATTGCTAACTTAATTAATACACCACAGCATTAAAATTATATGGTAATAAATAAAGGTTCGTGAGTCAAGTATTTTTACAAGGTTACACTTTGATCACTCAGAAGCACCTTAAATACTATACTTGTTATTTGCAATGAATTGAGAGAGGAGAGTTTGATAGAATCGCTTGGCATGCAGGACACTGCATTATATGGTGGGAAAGGATATTTTTAAGCCATTTTTAAAGTTCTCTATCAACAAAAATAGGATCATGGACCGCCTTCAGCCATCTGCATATGATAACATATATTCATTTACAAACTGGAATGGAGTCCCAGGACGTGCTCTGCCCAAAATAGATGATTGACAGTCAAAAGCAACAGATGCTTCACAGTCCTGCATAGCCTACTTTTTCAGCAACCCAACTTTCAATTTAAAACTATCTAAAGCAAGAAAAATTCATTAACAAACCAAGATTCTGTCCCAGTACATACTTTGTCTACAAGAGACATTAAACAAAGTCACCAGCAATACAGGCTCCACAATCTCACACTAGCTACTAAGCAAACCATAGAATTGAAAGTGGTCTGAAGCAAACAAAATTCACTAATAAAGCAGGGAGCACCTCAGTGCATACTTTGCCCAAAAGACATGCTTGACAAAGTCACCAATAGAGGCTCCATAGTCTCTCATAAGCTACTTCCCAAGTGACACTCCTCTGAAATTAAAATCATCTACAAGCAAGCAAAAATCATTAATACACTGACAAGCAACATAGCTTCTACAGTATCACACAAGCTATTTCTGAGCAACCTACCATCTAAAGCAAAAGAAGTAAGGACTTCATTTAGAGAGTAGGCTATCAGTTTGAAAAAAATAAAATAACAGCAACAGCAATAGAAAAGGATATATCCAAAGCAGATATTGGGTGCATTTTCTTTGTAAATTGTGCAAACCAATGTTAATATGATATGACTGGATGACCCTCCCACCTCTTATAATACTATGTTAATCTGCAAAATTAAATGGGGCCAAGAGAAACATATACATGGACAATAGGGCTGTCTGTATCCAAACATTAGTGCTGCTCACACAAATAAGGTAAAAAAATGAGTCTCAGTGCCAAACTTTAACTTACAGTACTATACTGACTCTTTCACGTAGACCCTGTTTATTACAATCCAAAATTGCCCTACATATCTGCTTCCCATTTAAATAGTCTTTTTTCATGTCCCCTAATGTTCCCCAGCTTACAACCCATGAGGTCTCTGCAGCCAGATCACTATATCCAGTACCCTTGTATGCAGTATTCTACTAAACAACTTCTCTTCTGTCTCAATTTAGCTTACTATTTACAAGTAACTGTTTGTTTGCCCTCAGCACCCCTAGCACACAAAAATCTCTGTGCCTAGTCTCACTGCTCTCTCACTACACATTGTTGCATACTCTTATCACTGCACACTCATATTATTTGCCACATACATTTCCATTATCTCTAATCTTACATTATCACAGTCAATTAGACTCCAGAACCACAGCATGCTTACAGCCATACTAAAATCCCAGTATTACTACTTCTATTTTAAAACACTTCCTACCATCCAAACATACATCAACAAATGATACATATCTGTTATACTACTACACTGGTCGCCGCTATACATCGCCAGGCTCCTGTAGTGCTGTTGGGCCCTCGTTGTACCAATTCTACACATTTTTACAAAACCATATTTTTCTCTTATCTTTCTAATCTGACATAAGGGTGTTTTGTGTCTATACCAAATAAGTATATACCTGCTCGGGCTTCTTTTCTCCCTAGATCTTCTTTTCTCCCTAGGCCTCTACTCCCTTATCTCATCCCTTACTCACTTCTTTACAATACCCGTTTTGCCCCTTCTGAACCGCACTCACTACTTTACACTCCTCCCTTGCCTAGCCCCCTCTCCATCTCTTTTTCAGTCTAATACAGTTTACCTATAGCTTTCACCAGCCACAGGGCACTTTACACACCTTGTCTTACTGTAAAACGTACTGATTTTTTCTGCTTTTCTCTCTTTCTGAGTCAGTTCTAGTGAATTGCTTACTTATGTGGTCAAACATTTTCATTTATTGTATTCAACTAACTTGTTTACACTCATCTCAACTGACTTCCCATCATGCTTTGTGGGTTTAAACATCCCAGTTAGCGTTCCCTATCATATTTTTCCTGCTCTTACCTCTCTAAAATACTGCCATACTCCCTGGTGATGTGTATGTGTGGCCTAGTAGTTCAGTAAACCATTGTTTTGGTTATTGCAAATATTTTTCTTGCTATTGTCACGTATTTTGCTATGTTATGCATGTTATTCATAATGTGCTGATTTATCACTTAATGTTTAACAACTACCTGAGTCACAGCAACTGACTGTTTTGGTTGATGAATAAGCACAGTGTAAATTGTTGCCTTTTGTTCTATTTTCACTCATGTCAACAGAAATACCAAAATATCGCTCAAAAATTCTGGCAAACTATAAACCTCCTGCTTAACCCTGGAAAACACACTACCCCAATGCCAACAACAAGCAGTTCTACAGGGTGTATAGCCACACAATTCAATACCCACCTCAATAACTTCATTACTAAACAACATGGAAAATTCACATCTTTACATACCCAGCCCCTCCAATCAAAACTCCACTGTCTTCTCTCTTAAGCCAAACCAAACTAGCTATATAAAAAAATCTACTAGGTAAATTAAAACTCTGAAGTCTTTCTGCAGATCATCTACCTGGTGAATTTCTAAAACTTGCCTCCACATCCATCTCCTACCCTATATTTATCTTAATAAACTGCTCTATCTCTGAACAGTATGTATCTCTGCTCTGGAAAATATCTCATGGCATACCCCTTCATAAGGGTGGCCCCTCTACTGACCTTTCCAATTATAGACCTATTGCCATTCTCTATCCACTAGCCAAAATCTTAGAAAAGTATATATACAAACACGTCTTTGACTACTTCCTTAAGAATAACCTATTAACTAATACTCAACACTGCTTCCAACCCAAACACAGTGCAAACACAGCTCTTATAAGCTTTACCAATACTTTTAATCAACTCAGAAATAATAGCCAACTAGTCTCAGCTACCTTCCTTGATATATCAAAAGCTTTTGACACAGTATCACATTAAATACTTCTCAATAAACTTAGCTCGTATAATTTTAGCTCCAAATCCCTAATCTGGTTTCATAGCTATCTCTCTGACTGACAACAAGCCACCATATGAGATCATAAACTCTCCTCCCCACTACCCATCACTGTTGGAGTCCCACAAGGCTCCATCCTTGGCCCTCTCCTTTTTATTATATTTACCACTGACCTCAGTTCCTCCACCAATCTCATCTCAATCATCCAATACGCTGATGATGCATTCCTCATCTGCTCTGCCCCCTCTATCAAAGAACTTCAAGAGAAAACACAGGTTGTCTTCCAAAACATTGAAAACTACTTAGCTGCCCATCAACTGATATTAAACCCCAACAAAACCAAGCTCATGTTTTTAGTAATACCACTGTAAAAAAAACAGATCATCAGCTCTCTCCATCTATTCCTCTAATGGCACAAATATAGAGCCAATTGAACAAACTAAACTTCTTGGTTTTATAATTGACAATGGCCTGAAGTTTGATAAGCATATAGCATTAACAACCAAAAAAGTCCACATAAGACTTGGTGCACTCTGTTGGGCAAAACCCTATCTTACCAACCATGCCAGACTAACTACAGCTAGATCTCACCTCTTATCCACCCTTCTCTACTGTTCTCAAATATTTACTGACCTCCATAAATCAGATTTGTATAGTCTCAAATCTTGCTATAATAAAATAGCTAAATTTGCCTCAAACCTGCCTCACAGATCACATCATTGCACTGCTCTTCTCTATTTAACTGTCCTGCTCTAACTGACCTTGTCCAACCTTATTCGGACCTCAGTTCACTCAGGCCAGCCGATAAATTATTTCTCAAAGTAATTAAAGCCCATAACTGTCATGGAGACTCCTTATACTCCCATAAAATAGCCAAAACCTGGAATTCTGTTCCTCAGAATATTCTATCCATCCCTATTTCATATAATTTCAAAGAGTTTCTAAAAGACTATCTCTCTGATCATTGGCTATGCTCCTGCACATCTCCAGGCTAAATTATTTCATACTTGCCTTTCATTGTCCTTATACACTATTTCTCTTGGCCTGTTATAGCCTTGCAGTCTTGCTTCTACCTTCCATTGACTGAAATACATATAAAAAACCCTGTTTTTGAAATTGTACTGATCATTATGATCATTACTTGTGTTTATAACTCCATGTTGATTATATTACTGCATGTAATTTCTTAATTGCTGTTAGTATTACATGTACCTTCTCTGTAATGTCACTTTACATAGTATGCATTATGTAACTATTTGGAGCTTTTCTCCCTGGGTCTCTTTCGAAAATGGGCCACTGGCCCAGTTGGATTCTACACGGTAATCAAATGTAAATAAGTAAAATAAATAATATACTATACAACTCCCTAAGCTGCACACTTGCACAGTCACAGCCCCCCAAAACATACTTCATTTCATCATATTACACCACAGATATATAGTTCTGTACTATCCACCTTTACAGACGTGAACCCCAGACCACACTACCAAAAAACTACCACCCTAAGCAAACAAGTACAAATATCACTCTGTCATTGTCCATGTTGGTGTGAACAACCTGAGATGTACCTCCCTGGACTACATGAAAAGAGACATGGAAGGGCTCTCTGATCTTGTAGCCCAGGCAGGTATGACCCTAGCCCTGAGTAGCATTCTGCCATCACCCAGAATGATGCCGCAGTACAAGGACAAAATGATTGACTTCAACAATTGGCTAAGCTTCTGGTGCCATTCTAAAGGGATCCAGTATCTGTCTGCCTGGGATGACATGGTCAACAGACCACAATGCTTTGCCAGAGATGGCCTGCACCTGTCACCCCTGGGATTCCAGATACTGGCTAAGGTTCTTGCCACCCCTATAGTGCCTTTTTTAGACAAGGTTCAAATGACAAATTCACCACTGTAACAGGAACAGGCACGCAAAAAGTGAGGGTGATGCTACTCAATGCTAGAAGTCTAAATCTCAAAATGCACTAACTCGAGGCACTCCTTAAAATGGAGAACATTGATATCTGTGTAGTGACTGAGACCTGGTTCAATGCTCCAGAGAGCACCCCTGCACTACCAGGCTATAACTCATACCACACTTTTCGGCCATGTAACCTGGACCGGAACACCAAAGGTGGAGGTGTGTCCATATTCATTAAGGATATCCACACCTCCAGGCTAGTTGCTCAGCATAATGCATCCAAGGTTATCCAAGTGCAACTAACTCTGGGCAAAACTGCAATCCAAATTGTAGCTTGCTACAGATCACCCACCATGCCCCAGGATTCCCACTCCTCTTTTCTTGATGTACTGGAAAATATTAGGGTTCAGCCAAACACCCTAATAATGGGCGATTTCAACTACCCCACCATTAACTGGGAAAACTACTCATGTACCAACTCCTTCGCTCAATGCTTTCTGGAATTCATAAACTCCAATGCCCTGGATCAATTTATCCACACCCCCACCAGGGGCAACAATATCCTCGATCTTGTCATTACCAGTATGAGTGACTGGTGTTCCACACCAGAAGTCAACACCTCATTGTTCCGATCCGACCATAAGCTAATTACCCTAGATATTCACATCCTGCCTCCACCCCCCCCCCCCCATTAAGGAAACCATGGTAAAACATTTCTCCAAAGCCAGCTTCATGCTTCTTAAGACAGAAGTGGTGAACTTCATGACACCCATGCAGATGGACAATACAGTTACAACTACTGAATCCTACACAATTGCACTTTATAAGCACTTACATGAGAGCATGGATCGTGCTATCCCAAACAGAACCAAGACGCTATCCTCCAAAAAAGGAAGCCAATCTGGTGGTCCCCTGCCATAAACAAACTGTACAACAAAAGGAAGAAACTCTTGCAAAAGAGAGTAAAATCCCATGAGTGGAGGAGGTCCCTGGTCAGCTTCAGTAAGAAGCTGCAATCCCTGATAAAATCCTCCAAAGCTAGTTATGAAAACAAAATCACCACTGATTCTAAAGACAGCCACAAAGCATTCTATAGCTATGTCAAGAATCTCAATGGCAACACTCAGATCTGCTTTGAGTTACAGCACAATGGCACAAAATATACAGACCCAACTGATATTGCCAACATCCTGGCAGATAGGTTCAGTGCTAACTTTATCCCCCTCTCACCCCCTAAAGAGCCCATTTCTATACTGGAAGAATGCAAAGTTCCTGAAATCATGGCTGCACAGGTAAAAACCACACTCTCCAAAGCCAAGAACACAGCATCCATGGGACCAGATAACATCCCAGGCTGCATTCTACATGAACTACAGAACGAACTGGCACCCCACCTAAGTACCATGTTCAATCATAGCCTCACCTCAGGCTTTGTGCCTGCTGAATGGTGCACAGCAACAGTTATCCCACTCCACAAGGGGGCAGCCACCACGGACCCCGGGAACTACCACCCCATTAGCCTGACAAGCCTGGTCTGCAAGGCCATGGAATGTATCATCATGGAACTTATAAACAAAGATATTGGTAATCTCCAAACTCTGGATCCCACCCAGTTCGGGTTTGTAAAAGGCAGATCATGTCTCCTAAACCTGACAGACTTCTTTGGAGCAGTCACCAAAGCTGTAGACAAGGGTAATGTGGTTCACACAGCCTATCTAGATCTTGCCAAGGCTTTTGACACCATCCCCCACTCTGGAATTATAGATAAACTCACTAAACTAGTTATAAATCCCTATGTCACAAGATGGGTTGCCAACTGGCTCACTGACAGAACCCACACTGTGAAAGTAGCAGACTCCAAATCTGACTTCAGACCAGTGACAAGTGGCGTACCACAGGGTTCAGTCCTGGGTCCTCTCCTGTTTGGTATCTACTTCTCTGAAGTACAGGCTAACACAGAAGGTCTTTAGCTAACAAAGTTCGCAGATGACTGCAAACTAGGAGCCATAATCAAAACTCCTAACGATGTGGACATCCTACAAAAGGGCCTCACTGAGACAGATGCCTGGTGTCAAAGCCATGGCCTCAAGCTCAATGCCAAAAAGTGCATTGTCATCCCCTTTGGTAATGAACTACAACATAGGCGGTAGTATACTTAACACTGAAAGTGTGATAAGAGACCATGGGACACAGGTGGACAGTAGTCTCTCCTTTGATAATCACATCGCCACAGTAGTCAGGAAATCCTTCTACATGGCACACCTCATCACAGAAGGTTTCTCATCCAGAAAAACAGAGGTCATTGTTCCCCTCTACTCATCACTCATTAGACCCATTATAGAGGATAATGCCCCTTTTGGTATGCACCTCACAAGACATCTACAACAACTGGAAAGGCCGCAGAAATACCTCACAAAGAAGATTACTGGCCTCAAACAGATGCCCTACGCAGACCGTCTCAAAAAACTCCAGCTTTACTCCGTCGCATATCGCCTACTCAGAGGTGATCTCTGCCTAACATACAAAGCTATGTCAAACCCAGAGCTGTTGGACATGCTCCACTTAAAGAAATCCCAATCCCTCCGGGCTACACGCTCTAGGGACCTAAACCTTGTCACCACATTAAACAGAACATACCAGAGGGATAGATTGCTATCCCAGAGACTTCCCATACTCTGGAATAAACTACCTATCTATATCAAACAAAGCTCCTCATTAGCACTCTTCAAGAAAAATCTTGATGATTGGATGGGAAATAGGAAATTCCCGCCGGGGATCACCTCTGTGGCTCTGCTCGACAGTGGCACAGGAAAATAATTTTCTTGGGTGGCAAAAGCCAGGGTACCTTTTTGGCTGGGCTTGTATAGGCCCCAGGGCCAATAGCCTAGTACCTACCTATGAACCTATGAAAGGCACCTCATACCAAATGAAACCCTGTTAAAGCCAATCACCAGAGATGAGAAAACCACACCCCAAGGTTTCAACATACTTTGATCAGACAAGAAAAGTAGGAGCAGAGATGGTCTGACAATTTTATATTGTAACACATTTAAGTTCAACTTTTGCAATATGACTTACCATCTTTTGGCAATGCAGAGCTCCTCCTTCCTTTACATATCATTAATAGTAAATCCAGTTGCCTTGTAGCACTATAAATCAGACCCCTAATAATATTAATAATATCAGCATTCTACATAGCATTCTGTCCTGGCTATAAATTAACATTAAACAAGAAACTGTAATTTTCACTGATGCAAACATTACATGGGCCAACAGACACACTGCTCCAATCAATAGCTTAAACCTCTTTTCTTTCACTCAGCTAATTAATACCCCAACCAGATACAATAAAAATAATTCAACCCATTCTTCATCTCTTGACTGTATACTCACCCCAACCATAAAAATATAGTTCAAGTGAGAACCCTAGCTGACACTTTCAGTGATCACCATCCAACTTTACAATTAGAGATTGTGCCAAGGCTTCTTCTTCTCCCAAAGATAATCTTGTCAGGGACATCAGCAATTTCAGTTCAACCACCTTTATATACTCCCTGCTTCAACGCAATTTAGAAATACTTAAACACCTCCCACTAAACAAAGCCACAGAAACATTTAATAAAATCCTCCTGGATATTTTATACTCACAAGCTCTACTCATATCTAAGCAAATCAAGGCAAAGTCACCATTTTGACTCACCAAATCCATTAAGAAACTTATAATAACACTATGCTTGGCAACACTGACACATCAACATCAGCCCCACTAGTAGACCTATAGGACCCTAAGCAATCAAGAAAAAATAATTAACAAGGGCAAGCAAACTTTCCGGTAACCATTTGAAATGTCAGGACCCACTATAACAAGTCCTGTAATGCTGAGACTGAATGGTTGAAATGCACTAAGTCATAAGTCATAAGTCATAAGTCATAAGAACAATATTTGAGATTTGCCCTTCTCCTGCAGTTTCAATCTTTTTTTTTTTGACATGTTGGCAGTCAAAAGTTTGAGTGCCAGTATTTCAGCAGGGATTCAAACCTAGCATATTAAATTGCAAGACAGAAACAACCCAAAGCCCTATTGAAGTGACATGGACAACCTCTTCAACTTGGTAAAACCTCCTAACCAAACCCAATACCACAAGAATCTAGCAATAGCACAGCATCTGCTTTTATCTTGTGTTTCACAAATGCAGATACCTCTCCAGCTAAACATTCTCCCACTTCACAATAAAATTTTATTCTCCCTACCATGAAACAGCAATAACACGGTATTTAAACTCCAATCTATCCCAATAATAATAACCTCAACCCAAAACATTGAACTGGAAAGCATCACAGACACTAAGCTACTAGGAGTCATCATTGGTATGGAGATTACTAGGCTATCGAGCTGGAGGTCATTTTAAGCCTAGCACTTTCATCCCAATGTAATACCATGAAAGTGCTAGTCAAGACACAAGATTGCATTTAGTGATGACTGCCCATGTCCAGAAGGGTTGTGGGTGCTATTTCTGGTAAGAAGTTATTGTGCCCCATCCACTCGTTCAGGTTCCTCTTGAACAGCATCATAGAGGTGCTCTGTTTTACACAAATTGGTTGCCTTTTCCAAAGATATAGCAGTCTCTTGGAGATAAATCTGTTCCTCCAGCATGTCCTTTTTAAGTCACAGGCCATATTTAGGTCCCTGGAATGGGTAGCCATAGTCCCATTTGATTTACTGATATGCAGCAAGTTCATTAGGTTTGGGTCCTGGATTGCTCTGCAGACCAGGCATATGTCTCCCCTAAGAAGGCTATATAATATGGATTATAGTAACAGGGACTTTAGTTACTCTGTGTAAGGCACATGCTGGAACCCCGTGATCTTCTTTGTTAGCAACCTTTGAGGGTTCCCCAGTTGCTGCAGGTGTTTTGTATGGTACATGCCAAATGGGGTGCTATACTTAATTATGGGCCAGATTAATGCAGAGTATAGAGGGGTTATAACCTCTTTTGCTTTCAAGGTGATGCCTTTACTAATCAAGTGTGTTATGTAGAAAGCCTTTCTTACTACAGTAGACACATGGTGGGCAAAGTTGATGTTGCAGTCAACTTGTGATCTCGGGAACCTTATCACTTCATGGGTACTTGGGTATTGTTGATGATTTCATAGTGTGAAGGGATATTTTTTGTGCTGAAAGGAATGATGATGCATTTCTTTGCAATCAGTTTGAGACTGTGATTAATACACCAGTTACTGGTCTGTGTGAGACCCTCCTGGAGTATATTGACATAATTTGGGGATTCAATGATTCACCTAGTTTGCAGTCATCTGCAGACTTGGCCAGCCACAACTCCTTAGTTTTGACCTGAACTTCTGAGAAGTATATACCAAACAGTAGGGGCCCCAGCAATGACCCCTGGGGCACCCCACTGCTAACAGGTCTGCTAGTTGATGTGGAGTCACCCACTTTGACAGTGTGTGTCTGGTTTGTGAACCAGCTGGCAACCCATCCTCCAACAAAGGGGTTTACATTCAGTTTGCAAAGTTTACCGGTAATGCCTGAATGTGGGATTATGTTGAAAGCCTTTGCCAAGTCAAGGTATGCTGTGTGCACAGATTTGCCTTTGTTAGGGGTGCTGGTCATGTTTTTAAAGAAATCCACCAGATTTAACAGGCAAGATCTACCCTTGATGAAACTGAATTGGGTAGGATCCAGGGTTTGGAGATTGCCTATATCTTTATTTATGAGGTCCATAATGATATGTTCCATGGCTTTACAGATGAAGCTGGTCAGGCTCATGGGTCTGTAATTCCCCAGGTCTGTTGCTATGATTGAAAAGAGTGCTTAATGGTGATGCTAGTTCATGTTTTAGCCTGTTTAGAAGACAGCCTGGGATGTTGTCCCCATAGAAGCTGTGTTTTCAGCCTTGGACAAGGCTTTGAGGACCTGCTCTTCAGATATGTAGGGTGGAGGAAAGTTTGGGGGAATGTTTGTGATAAGTTTGGAGGCAATAATGGAGTGAAATGTTCACCAGATCTATCCACTAGCAAGTTTTCTATCTCTGTGAGGTCAGTGTGTGTGATACCGTTGGTCACTAGTTCTGCACATACTTGGGTCCTACCTTTTAGGCTACATACATAGCTGTAAAAAGCTTTATGGGTATCCTTGGCTGTACTTGCTACATTTCTCTCAAAGGAGCCCTTGAAGCGTTTAACAAGTTGTCTTATTTGCCTGTTGAGGCTAAGGAGGGTGCTTTTCTATTGTTGGGGCCTTGCCTTTGTTTTCTTGGACAGGAACTTTTTGTTTTTACTGCAAAGTTTGTTGATGCTGGTTATCCACCATGGCAGCTTGTTTTTACTTGGGGCTCTGGCTTTGATTCTTTTTGGTACAGCAGAGTTTATACACATACTAATGATTGTACAGGGCTGTAGTGTAAGCTTCATTGTAGTTACCACTTCCAGCTTGGGATGGGGCTTGGAATGCATTTATACCTTCATCTAGGAGGGTATAGTTTGCCTTGGTGAAGTTTTTCAGTCTGATTTCAAGTTTTGTGAGTTCTGGCATTAGTGCCAGCTCAAAGGTGACTGTTTTGTGGTCAGATTTGACTAATGAGGGTCCGACAGTTGTGGCAGTGCATCTGCTTGACATGTTAGTGAGGACTAGATCTAGAATGTTTGTTCCTCTTGTCAGGGTAAGAACAATTTGTTGTAGGGCATTTGAATTAACAAAATCAAGGAACTTTTGCTCTAGCGGGCTGAGGCTAGTGTAGGTTTCCCAGTTGATGGTGGGATAATTGAAATTCAACATAACCAGAGTGTTCATTAATGTTTGGATTGTCCCCAGTTTTATCAAGTAGGCTTCATGGCTGTCGTGACCCATGGAGGAGGATCTATAACAGGCTATGACTTAAATGGGGGTCTTACCCACCGTAACCTGGACTTGGAGTAACTCCATGAAGTTGTCCAGTCCAACAAGATGGGAGGTGAATTTATCTCTATTATAGATAGAAATACCACCTCCTTTAGTTTTCACACATTCATTTTGCTGTCTAAAGGTGTGGAAGGCATAGTAGCCTTGGAAGGCCAGGGTACTGTCTGTGGCTTTGAACCAGGTTTCTGTGACTGCACAGACATCTACATCTTCTAATGACAGAAGTGCTTCCAGGAGTGCAGTTTTTGGTTTAAGCTCCTAGCATTTAGCAGCATGACCTTTATTTTGTTCTGGTTGGCTAATTTCACATTGGTAATGTTGTTTTCTAGACCTTTCCTAAAAAAGGCACTGTGGGGAAGGCAAGAGCCTTTGCCAGCAGCATAAAGCCTATATGTGCCAGGTACAAACTGTCTCTGGCAAAGCAGCGAGGTTTGTCAACCATGGCTTCCCAGGCTGACAGGAACTGGATTCCCTTTGAATGACACCAAAAACTAAGCAAGTTATTGCAATTAATCATTTTTTGTTTATACTGTGGCATCATTCTAGGTGAGTGTAGCATGCAGCTCAAGGCTAAGGACATACCTGCCTGGGATACATACTCAGAGAGCGCAACCATATCTCTCTTCATATAGTCCCGTGAGGTACATCTCAGGTCTTTCACACCAACATGAACTATTATAGTCATAATGGTACTTGTTGCTGAGAGACCTGAGTGCATGCATGATCTGATGAATTCTGGAATCAGACAGGCAGCTGACCATGACTTTCTCCCTTTTTCCAAACTGGTGAGTGGGACATCTGTGTGTCTGACTACTGAGTCTCCAATGACAAGAACATTTGTTTTTTGAGTGTTTCACTTTACGAGCTTGATGGGTGAGACACTGATGTTTTTATGTGTTGTGGGTGCTGTGGGGACTGTGTTAGTTGTAGCAGTCTTGCGTTCTGGATATCTCTGGTGTTTAGGTAAGTTTTTCGAGAGATCCTCCACATATGTAGATTTTTGTGTTTGATTTAGTGTGACTTAGTAGAGGGTTGTAGGTGTTCATAAGTCAATTGCTACACTACTACAACAGACCCAAGTGAGCAAGGCTGCCAGGAGAAACAAGGGTAGTCCAACTGTCTATAATGCTAGGTGAAGACTTTTGTCACTAGGTGTGGCTTTTCAGAATTGTTCACAGAGGAGCTCAGTGGTTGGGTATTTCTGCCTGGGGGTTTATTTCATTTTTTTGCTAGTGGTTAATAGGTTACAGATAACTAGCAGTATTTCTATGACCAGGAAAGCTTTAAGGATGAGGGCTATACTAGTATGCTACAATAGTATCAAAGGGAAAAATATTGAATTTAACTGTCTGGCTTTGGCACACAATTCTGCAGAAGTGTGCAATGCTGCACACAGCACAAACAAGCAGAAACTTGCTCAAATGCAGGGCATAAATGCCAGAAGCTCAAAACTTGGAAAACAAACTTTAAAAAGATTAAAAAGGACCAAAGATGATGCTTATTCCAAATCCTAAACCAATCTCCCTCTACCAGACAGGGTCCAATCCACACAATCCTCTCAATAAAGTGCAGATTGGCCCCTTCCAATCAAAGATGGCCTGGAAAATGTGCTCAGAACAAAAAACCACTGCAAACAAACCCAAATGCAGTAACCCTGTATCTGGACTATGCTACAGCTACTACCTTCCCTAGTTTCAGTGGAAAACACTATTGAATGTTTAACACAGCAGAAAAATAGCAGTAAGACACTACAAAAATGTTTAAAACAGCAGAAAATCAGTAAGGAGGCTCTAAAGAATGTTTTAAACAGCTAATTTTAATTGTTATTTAAACAATGATTGGTAGGAAAATCAGAACAAGCAGAACAAATAGCTTTAAAACAGTGAAAAATACTAGTAAATACTTAACAGTGAAAATAGCAAAAAAGCTTTGTAAACAGTGAAAACAACAATAAAATTTGATTTAACAGGCACAGTAATGATAACAATTGCAGTACAACAGTATAGTTTAGTACACAGTATATAAATACAGTATAAAAGTAGGTGGCAGGCAATAGCAAAGTGTAGTAAATAGAATAAATAAGCAAAACAACAGGCAACTTATTGTTTTTTGGAAGCTCAGAAGCCTCATGTTGTCTAGTATCTCAGCTCAGAGTTGTGGCTGGTAGTCCATCTCATTCAGTACAAACAAGCAGGAACCTGCTGAAATGCAAGGCCTAAATAACAGAAGCTAAAAACGTGAAAAAAAAACTTTAGAAAGATTCAAAAAGACAAAAGAGGATGCTTATTCTAAGCCATAGACCAATCTCCCTCTACCACACAGTGTCCAATCCATACAATCCTCTCCCTAAAGTGCAGTTAGGTCCCTTCCAATCCAAGATGGCTTGGAAAACATGCTCAGAACAAACAACCACTACAAACAAACCCAGATGCAGCAACCCTGTATCTGTACTATGCTACAGCTACTAGCTACCCTAGTTTCAGCGGGAAACACTATAGAATGTTTAACACATTAGAAAAATAGCAGTGAGATACTAGAAAAACATTTAAAATGGCAGATCATCAGTAAGGAGGCTCTAAAGAATGTTTTAAACTGCTAACAGGTCATTTATTTATATATATATATATATATATATATATATATATATATATATATATATATTTTGACTTGGCATAAATTAAGAGAATAATCACAAAGTACAGTCTATTATCTAAATTGCAAAAATTATTTAAAGGAGAACCACACCTGCAGACTGAAAAAAACATGTTTATTTCATCATGTCTTGATGTTTCCTACATTTTAACACCATGTTTGGATGCTACATACGCTTTAAAATATTTTTAAATGGAATTCCAGAGTCTGCCCACATGGGGTCTGACAGCTTGATTTTTTAGTCTACCTCTAGGTATCCCACATTGCAATGTTTGGCTTGAAAATGTCACATCATGGCCCCTAAGCTCCTGTCAATGCATGGACTTTACATGTGTTTTCACATATACCCTGCTTTCTTTTAGTAAGTCAGGTTTAATTACAATTTCTTGCTTTTCAATGACTACTTAAAAGACAAACAGGGATAATCACACAGAACAGTATTCTCAGCAATTGCTACTACTATTTCTTTCTAATGTGGCCAGTTTTCATTCTTTTGTTATGCCTGAGTTGTAGTCCTTAAACTTATTTCCTCTCCTCCTTAACATCTCCCATTTTGTATGTGTCAACGTGGTAAATTTGAGTTGTTTGCTGCTGTAAAAAGGCAAAATTCATGTGTTGAGAATACTGTTTCTCCTTTTTAATTTCCCCAAATCGTTTGGGTCTCTAATATGTAATGGACCCCATTCCTAAGTCAAAGTATGATTAAAGTTCATGAAATTAGTATTGTTTCCATCTTTGATGTCAGCCAGAAGTTCTCTTACAGCACCTGCAATTTGCCCAGTAATGACTCCTTCTGCAATTCATATGGAGTTACGTGTATCAGTAATATATCTAAATATGATTGCAGATTCTTTTTTATAAGACCTGTTGCTCTTACTACTATTGAAACTGTCTGGGTATCTTTCTTCCACATTGCTCTCATTTCTGTCTGCAAACCCTGATGACTTTGTGTCACTTTGTATGCAAGCCACTGTAGTCACTAGGAATAGCAGTTTCAATGATCAATGCTACTTTTGCCTTCTTTTCATGGACCACTATATCTGGTTTTCTCACATCTATCTTTTGAACTGTTGGTAATGGGTGAGTGATCCCATGTGATGTAGACTTCATCATTTTCTATGATGCTTTGTGACTCATGTTTCCATTTCTTTTCAGCTACTTCAATATTATAATGTTTGCACAATCCCCAGTGCAAGTCTTGTCACATTATTATGCCTTTCAGTATACAGTCCTTCTGCCATAAGTATGTCACAACCAGCAACATGCTATGCAACTATTAACAATTCTGTTTTATAAAACCTACATTTGTCTGTTTCTCCCACATGTTCAGTGGACATTGTAAACTAATGTGTATGTAGTCCACTATCTTGGGCCGCCAATATTAACCTTTCATCCTTTGGTTTGAATTATCCTCTTCTTAACCATTCCTGGGTTGAATCCTGATTAACATGAGGTTGTTCCAGGAGCTTTCTATACTTGCAACTATGTTTACACACTTTCCACATTTCTTGCCTTCTCATCTGATCCCTCACCTTATATTCTTTCTTTTGTTTTTTGACACATTCAGTTGCTGCCACATTTGTATCTACTTCTGTCTTGAATTCCTTTCCCACTTGATGTTGATATGGTTCTGCTAGACTAAAAAGGGAAATCATCTTAGATTTATTCTCCTTATATTTCAAAACTTTCACTATGTTTGGGTCTTCTGAGTTCAGGAGATATGTATGTAGTTCCATGATTGCAGATCTATGCATGTAATCAATTTTAAAGAGGCCCATACCTCCTTCAGAATGGGGAATATATAATCTTGGTATGCACAGATTTTTATAAATCATTTGATGAGCATGAAGCATCCTTCTTGTTTTCCTGTCTAATCTATCCAATACCTTTTGGGGCCAGTCAATCAGTGTAAAACTGTAGGACAGGAAAAGCAAACTGGTTTATAGCTTGACCTTTGTTCCTAGATGTCAAAACTGTTTTCAGGATTAATTTAAGTCTTCTAAAATATTCCTTACTACATTTTATTTGCATTTGCTCATGTTTTATTGTTGATTCTTCATCAGACCCCAAATATTTATACATTTCCTCTTCCTCAAGTTCTTTTATATCACATTCTTGTCCCAAAATGATGTTTTCTTATTCTTAGTGCTGCAGCTTTCCTGCTTTAAAGGTTGCTTTTGCACATTTATCAAGATCAAATAACATTCTTATATCATCTGAAAAAGTTTTGACTACTTGTAGTTGTGCTTTCAGTTCCATATCTGGTGAGCTATGCAGTTTTAAATCATCGACAAAGAGAAGATGAGAAATCTTTACACTTTTTTGTTTCTGGGAGCCAAATTATAGTCTAAGTAGACAGTTTAATGGATTAAGGGCAAGGCAAAAAACAATGTGACAGAGAGTCACCCTGGAATATCCCCTTCTGGATTTTTATCCCTGGAATAATAATTTGTCCTTTATCATTGCTTAACTGCAAAGTGATTTGTAAAAAATCTTGCTTTTTTCCCTCTTTCTGAAATTTAAAAACAAGTTCAGTTACAGATTTGCTGTTCTGAACTGTTTGTAAGTTTCTTGGAGGCCATTGCTTGCTTGGGCTAAAGGGAAGTCTCTGTGTTCATCAGTGGCAGTGGTAAACACTGAACAGCCTGCCTGCCCCTGTGGGAGTGGTTACTGCATAGAAATCGTAGTTTTATTGGCCATTTTGGCTCATTTCCAAATTCCTTGATCCCCTTCTCTTAAAACCCAATTGCCTCATGGTTTTGGTGTCTTTTCAGACTTGTTGGCTGTTGGTGAAGCACCCACCAAGAGGAGAAAACGCTGAGAGAAGAAAGGAGCCACTTTTGAGATTTTAAGTATTTTTCTTCAGATTATTTGTTAAGATTTCTGCATTGCCACCTATGTTTTGGCATTTTCCAGCTTGCTAAACTTGATATCTGTATTAGGAACTGTATTTAGAACACATCTAGAGCCTGTTTACTGCATTTCCTGTGTTGCACTTATTTTAAAATCATTTTTTCTTAAAACTTGCATTTTACCTGTCTCTGGCCTAGCACTCAAGTGTGGGGTCATTTATTGCACTGTTCTAACTTGTTGCTACTTGTGTATATCTGCTATCTTTAAACAAAACAAAAAAAATCTTGCTTTTTTCCACTTTCTGAAATTTAAAAAAAAGTTCAGTTACAGATTTGCTGTTCTGAACTGTTTGTAAGTTTCTTGGAGGCCATTGCTTGCTTGGGCTAAAGGGAAGTCTCTGTGTTCATCAGTGGCAGTGGTAAACACTGAAGAGCCTGCCTGCCCCTGTGGGAGTGATTACTGCCTAGAAACTGTAGTTTTATTGGCCATTTTGGGTCAATTCCAAACTCCTTGATTCCCCCCTCTTAAAACCATCTTTTGTGCGTTTTTGCGCATAGCGCAGCACCGCTTAATCAAGTTTAAAGTATTCCCGGCTCCACAAAGTCCGGTCTTCACTTTTTCCCTTAGAACTGTTCCAAATCTGAAAGTAAGCACTCTATTTTCCTTCTGAAACCCAGCAGTAGCTAGGATAAGTGTGTTATAAGTAAGCACTAATAAACTAAAGCACTACACCCTCTTATACTCCCTTTAAGTACTTGGCTCCCTATTGGTCCTTTTTGAACAAGTCAAAAAGTAATTCCTTATACTATTCTGGCATGTCCAAAAGTCAGTTTCAGGTTTGCTCTCCAGTCCAGCTGGTGAATATGGGAATCTTGAGGCAATGTTACAACTGCCTTATGTACACAGACCACCCTCTCCTCTTCCCAACGAGCTCAAATATCTGTGAGAGATGCAACTATATAGCCAAAATGGAGGCTGAGCTCTCTCAACATAGTACTGGCATGGTCAGTCTGGAAGAGAAGGTAATCACACACACCACAAATCCAGTCTCACATAGACCTATCGCAACAGCAAACCAAACACATAAACACACAAAAACATACTCGGAAGCTCTAAATAAAAATCTGCCCAAGCAACAGAGACCTCCAAAGCAGACATCCAAGCAACTGCTACCCCACAACAATACCCATGTATCACATAGTTCACAAAGTCAGTGTGCCACACAGTCACAGCCCTTAAGGCTAAACAACACACCTAATACACTTGTAATAGGTGACTCTGTTGTCAGACACACTGACGTCCCTCTCACCAGGCTGAACAAGGAGAAGGTCACTGTAAGCTGCCTGTCGGGTGCCAGGATCCACCACATAACACAAGCACTCAGGTCACTTCAAAGCAAGTACAAATATGCCTCCAAAATTGTCCATGCTGGTGTGAATGACCTGAGACGTACCTCCGTGGATTACATGAAAAGAGACATAGAGGAGCTCTCTAATCATGTGGCCCAGGCCAGTATGACTCTGACCTTGAGTAGCATCTTACCCTCATCAAGAATAATACCACAGTATAAAGACAAAATGATCAATTTCAACAATTGGCTAATGCATTGGTGTCACTCAAAGGGGATCCAGTGTCTGTCAGCCTGGGATGACATGCTTGACAAGCCATGTTGCTTCACTAGGGACGGCTTGCACCTGTCACCCCTGGGTTTTCAAATACTGGCCAAGGCTCTTGCACCCCCATAGTGCCTTTTTTAGGCAAGGCTAAAAAGACAAACTCACCTCCTTAGACAACACAAGGAAAAAGAAACTAAGGGTAATGCTGCTCAATGCCAGAAGTCTAAACCTCAAGATGCATACACTCGAGGCTCTCCTCAATATGGAGAATATTGATATCTGTGCAGTAACAGAAACCTGGTTCAAGGCTCCCGAGAGCACCCCAGCACTACCAGGCTATACCTCATACCATGCTTTTTGGCCCCAAAACTTGGACCGAACCACAAGAGAAGTGGGAGTATCCATATTCATCAAAGATACCCATACCTCCAGGCTAGTGGCACTACATGAAGCATCAGAGACCATCCATGTGCAACTAACAGTGGGCAAAACTGCCTTCCAGTTTGTAGGCTGCTACAGACCACCCTCCCAAACTCAGGAACCCCATTCAGCTTTCCTGAAGACACTGGAGAATATGAAGATCTCTCCAAACATCATTATATTGGGTGACTTTAACTACCCAAACATAGACTGGGAGCACTACTCAAGCCCCAACACCCTAGCCCAACAGTTCCTAGAATTTATAAACTCAAATGATATGGAACAACTGGTCACCACTCCCACAAGAGGGGAAAACATATTGGACCTGATTATCACCAACATGGGGACTCTATGTTCCATACCAGAGGTATACCCCTCATTGGCAAGATCTGACCATAAATTAATCACTATGGACATCCATATCCCATCCCCACCCCCAGTAAAGGAAGCCACGGTCAAAAACTTCTCAAAAGCAAACTTTCCACTTCTCAAAACTGAGGTGGAATCCTTCAAAGCCCCAGGGCCAGTGGAAAATATGGCCCAAACCGCAGACTCCTTTACAAACGCATTCTATGGATACCTACAGGAATGCATGGATTGTGCTATCCCAAATAAAACCAAGACACATTCCTCCAAAGGCAGGAGACCTGTCTGGTGGACCCCAGCCATAAATAAGCTGTACAACAGAAGGAGGAAGCTACTACATGATAGAGAAAAATCCCTGAAAGGGAAGGCAACTCTGATCAGTACTAGCAAGAAACTACGATCCCTCATAAAATCATCTAAGGCTAGCTTCGAAAGAAAAATTGCACAAGATGCTAAAGATAATCACAAGGCTTTCTATAGTTATGTCAGAAACCTGGGTGTAAACTCCCAAATATGCTCTGAATTAGTGCAAAATGACAAAAAATACAGTGAACCCACAGACATTGCCAACATCCTGGCAGACAGGGTCAGTGCAAACTCCCCCCCTCCCCCCAAATGAATAAAGGATTATCCCAACAGAGTGTATCCTCTCTGACATCACTGATGCACAGGTGAGAGCTGCCCTCTCCAAAGCAAAAAACACAGCATCAATGGGACCGGACAGGGTCTCGGGCTGCGTTTTATATGAGCTCCAAGAAGAACTGAACCCTCACTTAAAATCACTGTTCAGTCTCAGCCTCACAACAGGATATGTATCCAAAGAATGGCGTACAGCAACAGTGGTCCCACTCCATAAAGGTGGTGCCAGAATGGACCCCGGAAACTATCAACCTATAAGCCTACCTAGCCTGATCTGCAAAGCTATGGAGCGTATCATCATGGAACTCATAAACAAATACATTGGGAACCTCCAAACACTGGATCCTACCCAATTCAGCTTTGTTAAGGGCAGATCTTGCCTCTTGAACCTGGTCAATTCCTTTGAAACAGTCATGAAGGCCATAGACGAAGGGGACGTAGTCCACACAGTCTACCTTGACCTTGCAAAAGCCTTTGACACAATACCCTACTCAGGCATCATAAATAAGCTCACCAGCTTAAATATCAACCCCTATGTCACAAGATGGGTTGCAAACTGGCTTAGGGATAGAACCTACATGGTCAGAATTGCAGGTGCCATGTCAGACTCTAAACCAGTTACAAGTGGCGTCCCACAAGGCTCAGTCATGGGGCCTCTCTTGTTCGGTATATATTTCCCTGAGGTACAGGCTAACACAGGAGGACTATGGCTGACAAAGTTTGCAGATGACTGCAAACTGGGGGCCATAATTGACTTGCCGGCTGACACAAGCATCCTCCAAAAAGGTCTCACAGAGATGGATAACCGGTGCCAGAGCCATGTCCTAAAGCTAAATGCCAAAAAGTTTATAGTTATCCCCTTTGGGAAAAACAAAGTGCCCACAAATTACCACATAGGTGGTAATCCATTAATTACGGAAGAAGTAATTAGGGATTTGGGGACCCAAGTAGATTGCAATCTCTCCTTTGACAATCACATTGCCAAAGTGGTTAGAAAGACATTCTATATAGCCCACCTTATCACGAAGGGGTTCACATCTAGATCAAGAGAGGTCATTGTGCCCCTCTACTCATCACTTATCAGGCCCATAATTGAATACAATGCCCCATTTGGGATTTACCTTTCCCGACACCTGCTACAACTAGAAAGACCCCAAAAGTACCTCACCAAGAGGATCAAGGGACTCAAACAGATGCCTTATGCAGTTAGGCTAAAGAAACTCCAGCTCTACTCAGTTGCTTACCACCTACTCAGAGGCGATCTGTGCCTAACGTATAAAGCCATGTTCAACCCAGAATTAATGGACATGCTCCACCTCAAGAAATCCAAATCCATCAGAACTACACGCTCCAGTGACTTAAACCTCAGCACAGAAATAAATAGAACATGCTGGAGGGACAGATTCATATCCCAGAGGCTCCCCTCACTCTGGAACAAAATCCTAATCCATGTCAGACAGAGCCCCTCAATGACCCTCTTCAAGAAGAATCTTGATGTTTGGATGGGAGATCGTAAATTTACCCCTGGGATCTCTTCTGTAAAACTGCTAGACAAAGGCACGGTAAACTAACCTTAAATGGGCTATCTTCTGTGATCTACTATACAGAGGCACAGTCAACTAATCTAAGAAGGGTGGCGAAAGCCAAACACACTCTGGCTAGCTTATAAATGCCCTAGGGCAGATAGCCTAGTATCAACCTATGAACCTATGTTTTATGGTCGCCGTGATGTAGTTTATCAATGTAGGGTGTTTCTTATACATTTTAAGCACTCTTTTATCCTTGAATGTGGGATACTATCAAATGCTTTTTTGTAGTCTATCCATGCCATACTTTGATTTGTCCCCTTTTTACAGTTCTCCACTATGTCTTTATTTAACAACAAATGATCCTTTGTTCCATATGACTTTCCTTTATTGCCCTTTTGTTTTATTGCCATAATTGAGTTTTCTTCTAAAAGACTATAAACTCTGTTAGCATCAGTGCCAGTGTATAGTTTATACGTTGTCAGAAGGCAAGTTATTTTTCTATAGTTTTTAGGTTCGCTTTCAGGTTCATTTTTAAGTAGGAGCATTGTTTTTCCTGTTGTTAGCCAGGCTGGTGTTTGTTCAGGGTAGGCATATAAATAGCTCTTACTCATGGCTAAACCTTCATGCAGAGATGTTAATACTTTTAGCCAGAAGTTAGATACTGCATCTGGGACTGGGTTTTTCCAATTAGAAGCTTTTCTTAACTTTATTTCAATATGTCTGGCTGTTACTTTGTGCCATTTCATATCCTGTACATTTGAACTTATTCTTTCCTTTACTTTTTCTATCCATTTAGCATCTTTGTTATGCTCCACAGGATCTTCATGAATATTTCTCCAAAATGTATCTATTTCTTTTTTTTGGTGGTCTTTCAATTCCTTTTATCTTATTTCCCAGTTCAGTATAAAACTTTTTTGGGTCATCATCAAATGATTATTTTGTACTCTTCCTTTATATTTATCTGTGTATCTTCTAAGTTTTTTTGCCTGTGCTGATATTTTTAGTTTATTATTTGTGATAGTGCATGATAAATATTGATCCATTATAATACTGCACATGGCTTTTATCACATCTATCTTTCTGAGTATTTTTGTTTATCTGTTCCCTCTTCTTTACTCTTCTAACTGTGACACTTCTTGTCTTAATTGCTTTATAGTTTTCGCTATTTGATACTTTCATGATGGCATTTGATGTCTCCCTGTCCTTTCCCTTACTACCCTGTGTTCTTGTGGTAGGACTTTATCTGTTATTAATTTGGCTGCACAGCAATTTATCCTATTTACTTTGATTATATCATATGAATCTCTATAGACAGTCCTAATTACTGTGTTAATTTGTTTTATCAAACTTTTAACTTTTTGGGTTTTATCAACATTCTGCAGTCTATTTCATACATTGATCTTAATATGCCTATCCATCTCTATTAAATCAAGCAACTCTTCTCAGATCATTTTCTTCTAAACTAAGGGCACATTTTTTGTTCGCCTTGTCCTGCGGTCATGCTATAGAAGGTTCTAGGGCCTCTTCCTGTGCCATATTCTCTTCAGTTTCACCCTGTGTCATCTGTTGCTCTTTCATATGGGAACTCACTGGTCTATCACTCCACGACATTGACTGTGTCAGAGTTGCCACAGTTTCCTGTTCTTTACCTTACTGTATAGCTCCAACTGAACCTTTGTACTGGTTTCCTATGGGAGGCTTCAAAGTATCTTCATATGTGAACTGATTAGATGCTTCCTGCTCCACTCATTTCTCTTTAATTTGGGTGCCCATTGCTCTATCCTGTTGTGTTGTTTTCTGAGTTAAATATTCTACACTAAATCCTTTACTTTGCAGGTAATCCATAACCTCAGCTTCTATTTCTTTAACTTCTTCATTACTAATCCTCCTTCCTACTTTTCCTCCTTGTTTTCTTATTTTTTGTATTGCAAAATTTCCATATCTGGACGTCTGTGCCTACATTTCTCTTCAAATATCTTTGGTGCTGCTGTTTTTGCATTGATTAGTTTTGCTTTCTCCTTTGCATACATATTGTACCATATTAAATCTCCTTTTCTTTCACATGTCCATATTTCTTATTCAGATGGCTGCTTCTCCTTACTTTGGGGACAAGTTTTCCATCATAATGTGATATGACTTGTGTTAGACTTTCTATACTGAATCTTTCACTTTGCAAATATTCCATAACTTCAGCTTCTATTTTTTAACTTCTACTTGACTAATATTCTGCTCTTCTTTCCCTCCTTGTGATCTTATTTTTTATTGTGAAATTTTCCATATCTGTAGGCCTTTGCCTATATTTCTGTTCAAATATCTTTGGGGCTGCCTTTTTTGCGTTGATAAATTTGGCTTTCTCCTTTGCATAAATATTGTACCATATCAGAGCTCGCTTTCTTTCCCATGTCCTTATTTCTTTTTTATACTCTTCAAATATTTCTAAGTTTTGTTCTTTAAATTTTCACACTTCCTCAGTCACTTCTTTTTCCAAATGGCACAAGATGTCTTGGTGTATATAGTGCTTTTCATGGATCTGTTGTATTAATGAACACATATTTTTATTTGAAGCTTCTGACAGTTTTTCTTGTGCAAGTATTTTTCTTTCCTCTAATTTCTTTCTTAATATTTTCATATATCTTTTGCCTGGAAATTCTGCACTTTTTGCATAATAATAACAATACATAATTTCCTTCTTATTCTCAATAGTCCACTCTATCGGCGGTATGGCTCTTTTCGGCCTGTCTGGTTTTGTGATTTTTTGTGGACTGCTACTTTCTTCTACAACAAGGGAGCCATCCTCCCCCTGGGCCTGGCCTAGCCCCATTGTAGGAATATTTCCATATCTTGAGGATTCTACACTGTCATTTTTTTCCAGTCCTGGTACCAGTGCACCTACCAAGATTGGACACTTTTTTTTATCCTGAGACTTGTGTACCCAGCTATTTTCTTTATTTTTTCACCTACTTCTGTCCATGATATATGGTATATAAAATACAGTCTATATATCAGTGTCGTCTTGGTGAGATTTTGTGAAAAACAGGGTCCACCTCGTGAAGGTACTCACAAAGACTTGAGGATGAATTCATTTCCAGCAATACTACTCTCCTTTTGCTGATTTTATCATCTCTCCATTCAGACCCCTGTTCTGTGTGATTATCCCTGTATGATAACATAAAACTACTAGTGCAGTACTGCAGTTCCACTTTGCCTTCACTTTATATGAACACAGTACTGCAGTTGGATGTTATGTTGTAGGAACAAGTTATCCACTGAGGTTCATGAAGCTTGAATTTTATCACAATGTGTAATACCTACTAGAAAGAAGCATATTACTGTAGCAACACTGCTTCCCCAGGCACTTTGCTCAGCATCGGACCACAATCTTGAGGCAAGGTCCAAAAATCCTGGAAATTTTGTGGAACCTTGATGTAAGTAGGATGTAGTGCATGTTATTAGAAAACAATTCTATTAGTAGTACAGCACCCCCAAAAATCTCTCAGACATATACACAGTACAGTACCCCCAAACTCTCTCAAACTCTCTCAGTCACATACATGCTCTCACAGAATACAGTAAGGAACTGCAGAAAAAAGTTATCATTTAATCATCTGAGCATCTTTTCAGAGATCCCTAATGCACAGTTCAGATAAGTAAGCAGTGTTTTTTTCATTTCCTGTACATTTCAATGGGAGTCATATTCATTTACAAGGTCATTGTATCAAAAAATGCTAGATAAGGTTACTACTGTGATCATGTGTTAAGAAATGATAACTTCACTAGTAAATGACAATTACTTGAGGTACTTCTTATCTGTATAGCATAGAAAAAAATAAAAAAAAATGTTGACATTGAGTTAATCATGCATGATTTTAATTTAAATTAGACATGTTTCAAATAAAACAAGCCAAATAAGGGTTTCATAGCCTTGTCTTATTTTGAGACACGGACTTGAGTTTTTTTTTTAATGTTTTTGACCTCTACAATCCCACTAAAAGCAAATGTATGGCATATGTGATGGAGATTGCTGTAGTAATTTACAGTAAAATGGTCTAGATATCACTGATATTTATGCTGTGCAAAATGGTTTAGTTACTTTTTCCTTTAATTGTCTTGATCACAGAATGTTGTTACATGTGATACATGCAAGGGTAAAATTGCATGCCTCTGCATTACAACATACCCCTCTCACTTTATATGATGTATATGCCACCATAGTCAGCAGTGGTATTGTACAAATATGAAGTATATAAAAGCAGAGTCAGCAGTAGTATTGTACAGATAGTGTACTTGTTATGTTTTATAAATACATAGAGCTGCCTTACACCTGCACCAACAGCACATCACAGTCAAAGACTCTGGACCCTTGTCTTGCACTATTTTTGCACTAGCAATACTTTCATAAATGTTCTAGTTAGTTCACTGTAGTAAGCACATATTTATTGTGAGCCTTCCTCCATAGTGGTGTGTAAAATAGTGGCAAGCACTTAGGAACTGCAAACTAAACTGATTCAGTGGGAATAAATTAAGTAATGAGGCATTTGCATAAATCAGTAACAACATATGGGGAATGTCAGTAGCTTCCATCCATATGGTGGTGCCAAGTTACATCTGACTCGTATAGTGACCCCGTAAACATCTAATGTCATCCACAGAGATTACCAGGTAAGTAGGGAATGGAAGCAGATTGCTAGCTCTTTCTTATATATCCAGCACACACACACACACACACACACACACACACACACACACACACACACAATTACGATTTAGAGGCATTATTCCACTTACCACATTTCTTTGAGATGAGGGAGAAAACTTCAGTACTCTGAAAAAACCCACAGAAACATGAACTCAAGGACAATATACACATTCCTGCCATTAATTTCTAAATGCAAAAGCAGGAGTTCCAGAAAGTTTTACTCAGCATCATATATTCCTATTAAATAACTAGAGAACTTTTGAAATTAGTGTACCAAACAATTCAAATTCTAATGTTCAAAGGCATGGACGAAGATTGTTTGCACAAAAAGTCAGTACTGAATAACTAGATATGAGTTGTTCTGTAAGCCCACACATGCCATAATGTCAAAACGTGATGTAAGTGTGACAGAAAAGCAGCATGACCAAAGCAGTACGTCATTACTCCTTCTCCTCCATGATGTCATGGAAGTTCCATGACACATACCATATTATGATTTTCCAAGTGAGGATTACTGTATGTTTTGTGGAAATCAGATAATCACAGGATCATAGGATCATAGGAGGTTACTAGGCTCAGACCCTGAGGCCCTTACAAGCCTAGCCAAGAATTTATCCACAAAAAAGAAACCTCAGTCAGCAGTTGTTGCCCCCGTCAATGAGGGACACAAGTGGAATCCCTGGGACAAATTTGTGGTTTCCCATCCACTCATTAAGGTTGCACTTGAAGAGGGTTAGCGAGGTACTCTGTTTGACGTGTATGGGAAGTCTATTCCACAGAATGGGCAGCCTCTGGGATACAAACTTAGGTTCATAGGTTCATACTAGGCTATCTGCCCTAGGGCATTTATAAGCCTAGCCAGAATGTGTTTGGCTTTCGCCACCCATTTTAAATTTATTTTGCTATGCCCTTTTTCGAGGTTAGTATACTGTGTCTCTGTCTAACAGTGACACAGAAGTGATACCCGGGATAAACCTATGATCTCCCATCCACTCATCAAGATTCCTCTTGAAGAGAGTCAATGAGGGACTCTGCCTAACCTGGACTGGGATTTTATTCCAGAGTGAAGGGAGCCTCTGGGTTATGAATCTGTACCTCCAGCATGTCCTATTTATTTCAGTGCTGAGGTTCAAGTCTCTCGAGCACGTAGCTCGATGGGATTTGGATTTTCTGAGGTGCAGCATGTTCATTAATTCCAGGGTGGACATGGCTTTATACGTCAGGCACAGATCGCCTCTGAACAGGCGGTATGCCACTGAGTAGAGCTGGAGTTTCTTTAACCGGGCAGCATATGGCATCTGTTTGAGCCCTTTGATCCTCTTGGTGAGGTACTTTTGGGGTCTTTCCAGTTGTTGCAGGTGTCTGGTAAGGTACATCCCAAAAGGGGCATTGTACTCAATTATGGGCCTGATGAGGGATGAGTAAAGAGGCACACTGACCTCCCCTGATCTAGATGTGAATCCCTTCATGATTAGGTGGGCTATATAAAATGTTTTTCTAACCACTTTGGCCACGTGGTTGTCAAATGAGAGATTGCTATCAACTTGGGTCCCCAGGTCCCTAATTACTTCTTCTGTACTTAATGGATTACCACCTATGTGGTAATTTGTGGGCACTTTGTTTTGCCAAAGGGGATGACTATACACTTTTGGCATTTAGCTTGAGGCCATGGCTCTGGCACCAGTTGTCTGTTTCTATGATGCCCTTTTGGAGGATGCTTGTGTCGGCTGGAGAGTTGATTATGGCACCCAGTTTGCAGTCATCTGCGAACTTGGTCAGCCACAGTCCTTCCATGTTGGCCTGTACCTCCGAGAAATATATACCGAACAAGAGAGGTCCCAGGACTGAGCCTTGTGGGACACCACTTGTAACTTGTTTGGAGTCTGACATGGCTCCAGCAATTCTAACCATGTGGGTTCTGTCCTTGAGCCAGTTTGCAATCCATCTAGTGACATAGGGGTTTATATTTAAGCTGGTGAGCTTATCTATAATGCCCAAGTGGGGTATTGTATCGAAGGCTTTTGTGAGGTCCAGGTAGGCTGTGTGGACCACCTTCCCCTCGTCAATGGCTTTGGTGACTGTTTCAAAGAAATCAACCAGGATTAAGAGGCAGGATCTGCCCTTAACAAAGCCGAACTGGGTAGGATCCAGTGTCTGTAGGTCCCCAATATCTTTATTTATGAGGTCCATGATGATCCTTTCCATAGCTCTGCAGACTAAGCTAGTCAGGCTTATGGGGCGATAGTTTCCAGGATCCGTTGAGGCACCACCTTTATAGAGAGGGACCACTGTTGCTGTACGCCACTCTTTGGGCACATATCCTGTAGTAAGGCTGAGATTGTACAGTAGTTTTATGTTTGGGTTTAGCTCTTCTTGGAGTTCATGTAGGACACAGCCCGGGACACCGTCTGGTCCCATTGATGCTGTGTTTTTTGCTTTAGAGAGGGCGGCTCTTACCTGAGCATCTGAGATGTCAGGGGGGCAGCACTCTGCTGGGATAGATATTTGCCCTTTTGGTGGGGAGGGGGGGAGTTTGTGCTGAACCTGTCAGCTAGGATGTTGGCAATGTCTGTGGGTTCAGTGTATTTTTTGTCATTTTGAGCATATCTGGGAATTACCACCCAGGTTCCTAACATAACTAAAGAAAGCCTTGTGATTATCCTTAGTGTCCTGTGCAATTTTTCTCTCGAAGCTGGCCTTAGACAATTTTATGAGTGCCCAAAGTTTTTTTGCTAATACTGATCAGTGATGCCTTCCCTTTTTGGGATTTTGCTCTATCATTTAGTAGCTTTCTCCTTCTATTGTATAGTTTGTTTATGGCTGGGGTCCACCAGACAGGACGTCTGCCTTTGGAGGATTGGGTCTTGGTTTTATTTGGGATCGCATGATCCATGCATTCCTGAAGGTGTTCATAGAATGCGTTTATAAAGGATTCTGCGGTCTGGGCCATATTTTCCACAGGCCGGGGGCTTTGAAGGATTCCACCTCAGTTTTGAGGAGTGTGAAATTTGCTTTAGAGAAGTTTTTCACTGTGGTTTTCTGGGCAGGGGGTGGGGTCGGGATGTGAATATCCAGTGAGATTAGTTTATGGTCTGATCTTACCAGTGAGGGATACACTTCTGGTCTGGAGCATAGAGTCCCCATGTTGGTGATGATCAGGTCCAGTATGTTTTCCCCTCTTGTGGGAGTGGTAACACGTTGTTCCATAACATTTGAGTTTATAAATTCTAGGAACCTTTGGGCTAGGGTGTTGGAGCTAGAGTAATGCTCCCAGTCTATGTTTGGGTAGTTGAAGTCGCCCAATATAATGGTGTTTGGAGAGACCTTCATATTTTCCAGTGTTCTCAGAAAGGCCGAGTGGGGTTCCTGGGTTTGGGAGGGTGGTCTGTAACAGGCTATAAACTGGAAGGCAGTTTTACCCACTGTTAGTTGCACATGGATAGTCTCTGATGCTTCGTGCTTTGCCACCAACCTGGAGGTGTGGGTATCTTTGATGAATATTGATACCCCCCCTCCTCTTGTGGTTCGGTCCAAGTTTTGGGGCCGAAAAGCATGGTATGAGGTATAACCTGGTAGTGCTGGGGTGCTCTCGGGAGCCCTGAACCAGGTTTCTGTTACTGCACAGATATCGATGTTTTCCATGCTAAGGAGAGTTTGGAGTGCGTGCATCTTGTGGTTTAGACTTCTGGCATTGAGTGGCATTACTCTTAGTTTCTTATCCCTTGTGATACCTATGGAGGTGGGTTTGTCTTTTGAGCCTTGCCTAAAAAAGGCACTATGGGGGTAGCAAGAGCCTTTGCCAATATCCGAAAGCCCTAGCGAAGCATCGTGGCTTGTCGAGCATATCATCCCAAGCTGACAGGCGTTGGATCCCCTTTGAATGACACCAGTACTTAAGCCAATTGTTGAAATTGATCATCTTGTCTTCATATTGTGGCATCATTCTTGGTGAGGGTAAGATGCTACTCAAGGTCAGGGTCATACCGGCCTGGGCTACATGCTCATAGAGCTCCTTTATGTCTCTTTTCATGTAGTCCAGGGAGGTACATCTCAGGTCATTCACACCAGGATGGACAATGACTGAGTCATATTTGTAACTGCCTTGGAGTGACATGAGTGCTTGTGTTATGTGGTGGATCCTAGCGCCCGACAGGCTGCTCACCGTGACCCTCTCCTTGTTCAGCCTGGTGAGCGGGACGTCAGTGTGCCTGACTATAGAGTGACCTATTACAAGTGTATCAGGTGTGTTGTTTAGTCTTAAGGGCTGTGACTGTTCGGCACACTGGCTTTGTGAGATATGTGTTGCACGTGTTTTGTTTTGGGGTAGCGGTTGCTTGGGTGTCTGCTTTGGAGGTCTCTGCTGCTTAGGCAGATCTTTATTTAGAGCCTCCGAATATGTTTTTGTGTGTTTATGTGTTTGGTTTGCTGTCATGGTTGGTCTATGTGAGACTGGAATTGTAGTGAGTGTGGTTTCCTTCTCCTCCTGACTGGTTATGCCAGTACTGAGTTGAGAGAGCTTAGCCTCCAGTTTGGCTATATGGTTGCATCTCTCACATGTGTTGGAATTTGTTGGGAGGAGGAGAAGGTTGTCTGTGTACATGAGACAGTTGTAACACTGCCTCACGATTCCCAGATTGTCTCTTCAGCAGGTTTTGTTGATGTTGTATATTAGATTTAGACCTTTTGAGCAGGTAATGAGCAAAGATTTAGACTTATGGATACCAGATCACCTCTGAGCAATCTGTATGATACCGTGATGAGACACAGTTTGACAAATATGCATTATATTCAGTGGAGACTACCAGCACATACCAATTAAAATGGAATATGTTTCTCAAAAAAATCATGGAAACAGTTAAATTTTCAAGTTCCTAGTATGGAAATAAATGGCAGAGCATGCATCAGTGCCAGGGCTGTTTTTCAGAAATGTATCTTTCATAATTGTGCAAAATATTTCTATAATTTTAAAACAGCATTTTATTTAAACTGAAAATCAAGTTTCAAGGATATGTTTGTCCAAAAGCAAAGTTTCCATTTGTCATGAAATGTACCAAGAATATGAATGGATCCTCCAAATCCTCTGCTATGCCTGCCTTCCTGCAAAGTATTCAGACCCCATTTGTGATTTTTCCTGTTGCAAGTTTGTAGGAAACTGCAAATGCTCATTACTTTAGTGACCTAATGTAAATTAAAATCATGTGAAATTGTTTCCTAGTGTTATCTAAAGTCATCGAAAAAGTCTATAGTAACATGATAAAAAAGAAATAATGCTGCAGCAGCTATTCCACACCCCTAGAGGAACACAAGACTGACTTAAAACATGACGTCTGAATGGGAAGTATTCATACCTATAGAACTTGAGTCATTAAACCTCAGTACATAAATATGTAATCAGATATATAGGAGATTCAGAAAGGTTACTGTGAGGGCTAAGCCCATTTTAATCCTCACGGTAACCATTTCCAATTCTTACACAGCTCTGCTGAAGTGTTATACCACGAAGTGGTGCAGCACCATGGTGTGCTGCCTCTGTGGCCTACTACAAATACTAATGAAGCATTGCAGGGAAGTAGACAGTGCTATTTAGCCATGTGCTCCCCCCTGAAAATGCATGTGGGAAAGCATGTATGCAGTCAAGTACATACATCAGCTTGGCTGGCCATGTTAATGAATTCAGCCAAAAGTTAGCATTTACCCATTGCTTTCAGTGAGCGAGATCATGTAACAGGCATGTGTCAGGAAGTTTAGAGAATAGGTAGTGGTAAGGGGTGTGTCCATGTATATGCATGTGTGAGTGTATGCAGAGGGATGAGTGATTTCAGATGAGTTTGCGTGTGTGTGTGTGTGTGTGTGTGTGTGTGCGTGCGTGCGTGCGTGCGTGTGTGTGTGTGTGTGTGTGTGTGTGTGTGTGTGTGTGAGAGAGAGAAAGTGGGAATTGGTGAGTGTGTCCATGTGTGTGATTGGGTGGGGGCTGTGTGTGTGTGTGTGGTTGGGGCATTCAAATGTAGGCATATGTGTGGGAGAGTGAATGAGGGGGGGGTGCCTGTGACAACACAATGTGTGGACCACCATGCCACCAGAGGTGCTTACTGCAGGAAAGTACTGATTTGCACTCACAGTAATTACTGGTGATTCAGAAGCATGCCGATTAACCAAAGTGAGGTCTTCCCTCATTCCAGCTAACATGTCTATAAATTGCATTTTCTACTAATGGTTAAGGTGTTTACCTCACAAATACAAGATACAGGGTTTGATTCTGACCTCTGGTTATATGCTAAGCTTGTAATTCTCTGCAGACAAATAGCCTTGTATTTGCCTTTGAACGAAAGGCAAATTTTTGCAGTCAAAACACTCTACAGAGAGGTGTTATTTAAATTCTATATTTTCTCCTTCTTAAAATCTTTAGATGTAGGATGTAGAGGAGGCAAAAACACCTCACTCACCAATCAAAACCTAATAGAAAACAACAGATAGAAAAGATTTTAGCAGATGCTATATGAAAAGGCAATAAATTCCCTCTCATGACTGTGAATTCTCAAGATTTTCTAAAAAAAAAATAAATCAGTATAGTAATTTGTACAAAGCACTTAATGAAGGTGAGAGTTCTATTATTTTTATTTTTTTTTTGCTCCAAGGTAAAATACATTTTCATTATTTGGAAGTTCTCTATACTTGCAAAGTCACTTTTTCTCTCTCTCTCTTTCTCTCTCTGTCAGATACTGGCAGTTTTCCAGTACCATTGCCATATGAATGCAGATAGAAAACCTGTCATGATGTCACATTTATTTGCAAAATGAGCTTCATAAATGACAGTTTTGTTTTTCCTCTCCAGCCCTATGGTATTATCACTTTTCGTAAGTCTTCCTGGTGAGACATATAGCCTTGTTTTTTTTTTAAGAGGCATCATGAAATGTCTGCAGTAATGACTGGCTTATATCTATTGCAAACTATGACAATTATTTCACATGCTCACTCACAACTGACCAAGTTTTATATTTAATTGATAAGTGTAGATAAAATGTAAGACAATATGTGTGTAGGACTACAGACTCACTTGGCTTTCATGACAAATGATTAACTACTTGAATGTAATAATGAAATTATTAAATGCAAAAGCAGAACCTCTGCATGGCTTTAAATACCTATAGATATGGAACTCCAAGGCCCTCCTAAAGAGAGACTTGGAATCACATGCACAAATCAGGTATGATAGCTGAATCAAGCAGAAACCTGGCAGATGTCTCAAGGCAAGACCTTGGAATAGCAGCCCCTCATTTGACAAATTAAGATCCATTGATTTTGATTTTGGTAACTTTTTGAAGTAAAAAGCATTAACTTAGTTTTCTTTGGATTGAGTAGGAGGTTTGATTCTTTGAGTCAGGTTTCTATAGATGAGAAAGATTTTTGGGTAATGTCTTGGAGCTTATTTATTGTTGAGGCCACACATAGTAATGTTGAGTCATCTGCATACTGAACTAAAACTAGCAAGGTGAGTGGAGGTGTCGAGGTTATTAATAAATATATTAAATAGGAGAGGACCCAGGATAGAGCCCTGAGGAACACCTGCAGTAACTGGTTGAAAGGATGAGTAGGTCTGTTGCAATTTAACATCTTGTTGCCTTCCAGGTAGGGAACTAGAAAAACATGACAAGGAGTATTGTGAAAGTCCTATCGAGGAGAGCTGAATGAGCAGCTGGTGAGAGAGAGTATCAAATGTCTTTGACAAGTCTAAGAACATGATGCACACAGGAAGACCATTACTTTTATGTTGGTTTATTATATTGGCAAAATGTAGTAGAGCAGTAGTGGTGCTGTGCTGGGGCCTAAAGCCATGTTGTGTTTCTGAGGTTATTTGTGGTTAGATATTCCATCAGCTACATATGGATGCATTTCTCTAATATTTTGGAGAAGGGGGAGTGAATTGCTACTGGTTTGTAGTTATTAAACTCTGTAGATGTGCTGCTTTTGTGCAGTGGTATGATGTAGAATTTTTTCCACAGTGATGGCCCGTATCTCCCTGATATGAACCTATTATTAGTATGCACACAGGGAAGGCTATGACTTCTGTGGCCAATTTTAGGTAGTCTGATAGTTGTTCTACAGCTATGGAAGTAGATTTTAGTTTAAGGAGCAACTTTATTATGAGTGAGGTGGGTACTGGACTAAAATTGAAGAGCTGTAGGTGATTTTGGTTGGACAGGAGTAATAACAGGGAGCAGCTGTATTAGTATCTAAGACAGATAATATTGATTGTATAAAGTAGGCATTAAACTGTGTGGGGAAAGAGTCTATCATATTGTCTGTTTTTGGAGAGGGAATGGTGGTCTTACCAGGGTGGAGTAGTTTATTTAGGGATGACCAAAAAGGTTTTGGATTGTTTTGATGTTTAACTGGTAGGTTAGTATAGTATGTTTGCTTGTCCTGTTTGTCATGGAGTTTTGCAAGGTTTTTAAGATGTGTACATTGCTGGAAGGCATTTTGAGTTCTATTTTTATAGCATTTTTTTCCAGGCTTTATCCCTTTTTATCATGAGTTTTTTGTTGTTTGTTTGCTTCTTTTGTTAGGCAAGATGCACAGTTTAACTTTACTCTTTTATTATGTAATGGTGCTAGATTAAGTATGTTTGCTTGTCCTGTTTGTCATGGAGTTTTGCAAGGTTTTTAAGATATCTAAACTGCTGGAAGGCATTTTGAGTTCTTTTTTTATACAATTTTTTCCAGGCTTTATCTCTTTTTATCATGATTTTTTTTGTTGTTTGTTTGTTTCTTTTGTTAGGCAAGATGCACAGTTTAACTTTACTCTTTTATTATGTACTAGTGTTAGATTATTTAAGATCTGTAAAAATATGTTATTAAAGTGTTCTCTTGCAGTATATAGTGGCATTGTTCTAAGTACATTCCAGTTATATTGTTTTAGTGTTTCACTGAAAATATCTGTTGAAATTGGTTGTATTTTGTATTTGATTATAGATAATATGTTTATCTAGGTTATGGTGAGTTCTAATGGCATATATTGGTATGTTATCACTTAAGCTATCTGAAAGGAAGCCTACTTTTGTCACTTTATCTGGATTGGTTGTAAGAATCCAGTCTAATTTTAAGTGTCTCCCTGAAGTTTTATTGATTCTAGTGGGTGTGGTTAATTGTTTGAAGTTGTATATGTTTAAGGATTCAGTGGGGTTAGTGGAAATTATGAGCTGCCACTCTATATTTAAGCCTTCAAGTATTATAGTTTCATGGCTCATTTGTTGGGATGTAAAATGCAGGATGTTTTCAGCTGTATCAATGTAATTCCCTGCTGGTATATAAATTGCTGGTATATAATTTTCCTATTGTTGCTTTTTAGAAGTATTATTAGATGTTCAGCATTGTTAAATTTGGGTATTTCCTGTGGGAGGAAGGTGATTGTTAGGGAATTTTTATAAATGATTGCTATACCACCTGCGCACTTGTCTGTCATGCCTGAGTATTTTGTATCCTGGCGGAGGTGATCTTATTATCCTTTATTTCCTTTTTAACCCATTTTCAGTAGCTATGGCAATATCAGGAGTGTATGTGGCAAGGTAAGCATGTATGTCATGGGTTTTATTGCACATACTTCTTAGGTTCATGTTTAGTAAGGTGAGTTTGAGTTCTGTTTTTTGTTAAGCGGTATTAGGTGACTGTTTTATTTTGGGGTTGGATGTGATGGTTTTATGAACAATGGGACCTAGGTTGGGATAACTGACTCTGGTCATTTTTTTAATTGATATTTTACAGAGGGAAGAGTGTGGCCAGTTATATTTTGGTCTTGGTTTGGTATTTGATCATAAATTTAGATACTTAATTTTGAGATATTTATAGATAAATAAGTCAGATGTGGTTTGTTTGTAGAGCTAGGGTGTTATAGAAAAATACAGGTTGGGTAAATGTTGATATTCTTTGTGAGGACTGGTTGAAGTCCTTAGTATTTGAAGTAGGTGGATATGATAATTGGTGGTGGAGGCTAGTAGAGTGAGGAGGAATAGTAAAATAATCTGAGTTAGGGCATATTATCTAACTTTGGTTTTATCTTTTTTGGAAATTAGTATTAGAAAATGTTAGAACAGTATTGGTTTGGTTGTAGAAAGGTAATGTGATAGTTATAGGGGGGCAAGTAATAGAAAAGTTGAGAAAGAGCCTTGGATGAAAAACTAGAGTGGGTGTTACTATTGGGAGTAAGTTCATTGATTGTTTTCCTTCTGAAGGGAACTGATCATATTGGTGTGAGGAATATGTGGTTGGTGCTATGGACATATAAATATAGAGTAAGATGGGGTGGGTGGGAATTGGGGGTAGGGGAGAGGAGCAGAGTGAGTTCAGGCATTTGTGAGGGTGAAAAAAGTAGGTTAAAACTTGGCAAGGAGACAGAGAAAAACAATCAGTGGCTAAACTTGAACAGCCACACATCTGCTGAGAGAGGTAACTAAAAGGAACAGTGCAATTTAAAAGACCTTTGTGCCTCAAAGCAGCTCATTCAAGTCTTGATTTTGTTTCTCTAGGACACAGTTTTAGTAGGAAAGTTAGTCTAATATCACCTTGACCTGACTAACGGTGATATATAACAGTAAAAATTGCACTTGACTGTTTGAACAGCTGTGTAATAATAAGGAGGTTTCTATGGACTTTGAAATACAAAATCTAAAGGGTATCCTCAGCCCCACAGATCAGCAAAACAACGAGAAAACGTAAGCCAAAATATAGGACTGAAGCTCTGAAAAAATACTTACTCAGAAATGAAAGTGATTACGCAATCATCTAGGGTAAGGGAGAAATAAATTTAAGAAAGGGAGACAGTGGACTGCTAAAACAATCAATGGTGCACACTTGAAGGAGAAAGTACCAAATGGGCTGCTAGGGTCTACAAAAATGGTGCTATTATAGTGAACAAAGTTCTTTGTTTTAGGCAGCCATAATATTTATAATTTACATAAAAATATAGCCCACAATCTGTTGTTTGAACTACAGACTTCACTGTTACATACATATCGATTTGCTTGCAGGGTGACTTCAACAGAAAAATAAAAACACACTAAAGAGACAGCTGAGTGCACTGAATCAATAGTGACTGTGCACAAATACTAGCTCAGAGTTGAAAGTGATTTAATAGCTGTCTCAGGCAAGGAGAAATAAGAACAAAAGGGAAACCAATGGTGGCTTCCTTGAAAGCATGCAGTTCCACTGAAGAAAGACAGGAGGATATAAATGATGGGAGTAACAAGGCTAGAGGAAGTTAAGAAAATATAACAGAAATAAACAGTTTTTGAGTAACAGCGATAAGAGTACATGTTAGTATCCTTTAGGAAGTAGAGAGTAAAAGCTGAACAGTAGGATGTCTGTGGAAGAGGTTTTACAGATGTATGTGAACACATATTTAGTGTTTGATTAGGTCATTAATAGTGTCTATTAGGAAATCTCTATAGTCTATAATAACGTTAAGGATTCCTGTTATATTACTGGGTGATTGTGTGAAGTCAGGCATGCTGCCTGTTAAAGACTAGCTCTTTCTGTAAGTGTTTTAGGATGCTTTGATAGTACAACTATTCACCAGAATGACTGGATCATTCATATGCATGCTGACATTCTTGCAAAAGTTATGACTTTTCTCTGGCTAAAAGAGCCAATATTAACAATATTTTAACTGATTTGAAACTGTATATAAGGAAATTGAGTCTGGTATTATGGTTCAGCTCAGATAGCCGTTCATTGTACTCTGACCTTCTGCACAGGCCAAGTACTTTTAATCTCATGGTTCAACACATTTTGCAGAATTTCAAAAAGGTCTATTGTTTAAGTATAAGGTGTAGTTAGCGTTAATGTATTGTGATAGACTGTGGCTGTCCTTCAGCCAGGTTATTGTTATTCCCAGAATATGTAACCCTAGTACCTATCATATTGACAACACACCCCTAAAGTTAACCCAGTAGTCAGGGACTTGGAGACATGCATAGACAGTACTCTAGTCTTTGACCATCATATGTTTACAGTATTGAGGAAATCATTCTTTGTTGTGCATCTTATAAAGAAAGGCATGGAGTTTAGGTCCAAGGAAGTCATTGTTCCACTGCATTCGGCATTCATCAGACCTAACATTGAGTACAATGACCCCTTTAGTATTTACTTAACCAGGAGTATCCAACAATTGGAACATCCAGAGACGTTCCTCGCTAAAAGAATACAGGGCATAAGTAAATATCCTGTGCAGACCACTTCAAGGCCTTATCCATGTATTCTGTCTCCCTAATCCAATTCAAGTGTAACTTGGACAATTGGATGGGGAACAGGAAATTCATCCCTGGTTTGGCACCTATGTCTCTAATGGACACAAGCATTCTATAAATGTTTCATCTCCCAAGTCCCTGCTTACACTTATCAAGGATACCAGAAATTGTCAGAGATTTGAGATGCATGGCTAGGCTTAAAAAGGCCCTTGTGGTCATTAGCCTAGTAAATACCTATGAGCCTAAATTAACAGGCAGTCTGGTCAATGATATGCCAAGAGAATTCAAAATAGTGAATCATAACCTGCTCCTCTACAAAATTAGCAAATTCAAGTTTGGCCTAAATGCAGTCAGATGGTTTTAAAGTTACCCACAAAACAGAAGATTCCAAGTACCCCTAGGAACCCAGCTTTCAACTGATGGCACTATTAACATAAGAGTTCCACAAGGATCTACCCTTGGCTGCTATTTCTCTAGTCACCAATGATTTCTTTGTTGACCTGCCCCACCTCACCTTAGTCTTTTTTCAGATGATATCTTACTACAAAAATCATGTAAAAACATTTTGGCCTGTCAGCATACAATCTCTCTTTATAGATTTATACCACTAGATGAATGAAAATGTGTTCATAGTCAATCCCCTGAAATCTAACATTTTGATATTTGTCACTCCGCAAAAACGCCCTGAATCCTCAAATTAATTTATTATTGCTACAGATAGCAACCCACTACCACTTTGTATAGAAGAGAAGCATCTAGTGATCATCTTGGATCCTGTTTTTTCATTGACTGAGCATACTGACAATATTGTTAGCAAAACACTCAACCAGCTAAAACTATGCTATAGAATTTCACACCTCCTCACCCATACAGCTTGTAATAAATTAGCTAAAAATATAATTTTCCCAAAAATTGAATATGGGATCCTTCTTGTAACCTTACATTTCAGCTCAACTATGTGTAAAATACAATTCCATGATTAGCATTTAAAGAAAGAGAAAGAAGAATCCACTCTAGAAGAAGTAAGTACATCACTAAGGAAAATGAAGTCAGGCAAAGGAGCAGGCATAGATGAAGTCACAGAAGATATGATGAAGATGTTGGAGAAATTATGGGAGAAATGACTCTTGAGGGTATTCATTGTCATACAGAGAGAAAGACACATCTCAAATGACTGGAAAATAACTGTGGGCAGTATGGAAGTATCAAGCTCCAATCACACTGCATGAAAGTGCTGGAGAGGATGGCTGATAAATACAGAGAGTAGTTGAAAGTAAGATGGAAGATGAGCAGTTTGAATTCAGGTCAGGATGAAGCACAACCAATTCAATGTTAGCAGTGTGATAGATTGTGGAGAAGAAGCTGGAGATGACAGAAGAGTCTAATGGGCATTCTTAGACTTTGAGGAAGCATATGGCAAGGTACCAATGAAACTGGTTTGGACAGTCCTGCAATGGTTCAAAATCTCAGAAAATTGGTAGAATTAGCACAGGTTATGTATAAGAGCGTAATGACAATGTTATAAGCATTGCTCAGACTTACACGTTTATCTCTGAGCTTAGTGCTGTTCATACTGGTGATGGTCTGCATTCACAAAATGATCAGAACATACAGATAAGCAAAGCAGCTGTATGCAGATGATATGGCACTAAAGACAGACTCTGAACAAGAACTCTTGCAAAAGATAGGGGATTGGAATGAAAAATGAATTGGAAATACAGTGAAACACACTATAATCAAGACAATTGTCCTGGCAGCAAATGAGGAAAAATAGTAGAAGCTGAAAAAAGATATAGAAGGAACAAACAGTGGAACAGATTAACAGCTTAAAGTATCTGGATGAAGTAATTAAGTAGAACAGAAATCTTAATGAGAAGGTCAAAAGTGAAATTTGTAGTGCTGTAGCCAAATGAAACAGAGTGTTAGGGGTAGTGTGTGACAGAAGAAATATAAAGAATCTGAAAAGTAAGGTGGACAAAACAGTTGTGCAATCAGTGCTTCTGTGTGGCACAGAAACATGGGCAGAGAAGGTAGGGCAGCTGAAGAAGCATGAGGTGATGGAAAGGAAGTGCCTGAGAAGTCTGGAAGGATGCACACTGTGGCATGGAAGGAAAAAATGAAGACATCAGCTTAGAAGTCAAAACAACCCCAATTGCAGAGACGGTCAAGAAAAACAGATTATGATGGTGTGGCCACTTGTGAAGGAAATAAGAAAATTTGGTGAAGATTTGGAAGAGACTGGAAGAAGGCCAAAAGAAATGAGGACATCCAGCCAAGAGACAGTTTGCATGACAGAAAACCTGCGACTGTCAGGCATGACTGTGGAAGAAGATAGGAGAGTAACACTCAGTGGACCGGTGGTGACCATTGATGTGACACCCCAACACCATGTTGAAAAATAGGAAAAAGGAGGTTTAAGATAACAGTGATTATTATAAACTGACAAGTCCCATGCATAGTGGCACAAATCTCTAACTGTGCCACATGCAACTGATGTTTGATTACTGGTTCACGTTCCTGTAGGCAAGGTTCCCCCTAGAGGGCATCAGTTTCGGAGCAGAGAATGATTCACCTGGGGAGAGAGTAGGCCATCTCACAGGACCATAAAGCTGGCCTGCTCCTTACCACCAGACTAACACCACTGAGGAATGGATGGGCAGATAGGGATTCCTTTGCAGGAGCAAATAGAATGTAGGCTGTTACCTAGTCCAGGAATGTTTAGCCCCCATTTCCATGGAACAAACTGACTAATCGGATGCTATTAGTGAAATTATCAGTCAAGCTCCTGTTTACAGAGAAAAAAGGAAAAGGAGCTGCCAGGCCCAAAAGTAAATGCTGGCAGCACATGATTTGCCAAACAGCAAAACAGAGTCCTGTTTTACCAGATGTCAAAATAGGGTATCTTCCAAACATGGATTGCCAAAACCTATTTTGAATTAAAACCAAAAGTATCACACAAGAGATAAAAACATAAAACAAATTATGATATGAAAAAGACATTTAGAAAAACAACCAGTATATTGTCTGCAGTCATAGAAATGCCAAGTCCTCTTCTATGAGAATAAGGTCTCTTCTTTAATCTATCCATAGTAAAACCAACAAGATGAAGGAAAGCAAGTGCTAACATCAAAAGGAAAAACACACCATCCAGCAAAACAAAGCAAGATATGTTATTATACCATGCCATGATCCGAAACTCGATAAACGTGCATGCTGATTGGCTAATCCAACCAGCGTGCACATACTAAATCGTACCATAAACAAGGAAACAAGTCCGGTCGGTAAATATCGTGCTGCGGCGACAGCAAGTAAACAGTACACTACAATAAACGTAAAAGCAAAAAACACACAACAATTCAACTAAAACATAAAAAAATTAACCATTTCCCATATTATATTCCTCATTCCCTCACCTCGAACACAAACAAAATAAAAACTCATTCAGTCGCAAATACACCACACACACACTACATAACCACCAGTTATAACACAACAAAACGAAGCATTCTAATAAAACCATTCACTCACCTATATTCCCTACAACACATATACACACACAAATCCAAAAGTATACATACTAAAAACACACCACACATCCCTCGCAAAGTGAAAAACACATGCCATACCAAACCTCCACATCAGCATACATCTTCTAAAACCGCATACAACACCTCCATCTAGTGACCAATTAATAAAAGTACATATTTTAAAAAAATTAATACAAATTAACACTACAACACATTTCAACATACCCATAACTACCTAGACGTTATAAACTTCTACACTGCTTAAACTACTCTAGAACAAGCACCACCTACCCTTTTGATTACATCCCTTCAAAAACCTGCACGAGCCCTGTTAAACACAAAGATAAAAACTCAGACAGGAAGAAACACCCAAACAAGAGACACCATAGATAGAAAATAATAAAAAAAAATGGAAATAAACTTTGAAGTAATAAGTGACAGTGAAATAGAAGAAATATTTCAGAACATACCACAAGCCACAATGAAACCATCAACAAGCAAGAAAATTCTCCAACCACAAGAACAGGAATTACTACAGCATAACAAGGCCCTTATAGAAGACAACAGTGTGACAAGCCATATTCTTCAGGAAGGTAAAAAAACATTAAAACCCTATTCCACTTAGAAACGTAAAAGACATGCAGAAAAAATTATTAAAGAAATAGAAACACTAGAATTAGAAAAAGAAGAATTAAGTACAAGAAAACAAACACAGTGGGCTATAAACATATTTCAAAACTGGAAAAAACAAAAACACTACAACATAGACTTCCACACTATTACACCAGAAAAATTAAACAAAATACTTAAGAGAATTCTATGCTACAGTACGAAACACAAAAGGACAAGAATACGTAATAAGTGCATTTGTATCCTTACGTGCAGGACTAAACAGATATATAAACAACCCACCATTCAATAGAAAGATTAACATCATAACAGATATAGCTCTAACAAATGCAAATAACGTATTTAAGTCAGTAATTAAAAATTACAGAAGACAAGGAAAAGATACAGCAGAACACCACCAGCCACTCACAATGCAAGAAATAACACAACTGAGAAACAGCCAAGTACTTTCCCCAAACACAGCAGACGGACTAGTAAGAAAAGTATGGTTTGATATACAGCTACACTTCGCACGACGTGGGAATGAAGGAGTACGATACCTCACAGAAGACAGTTTTACAATAAACAAATATACAGATGCCACAGAATATGTAACAACAAATTTCAACAAACATACAAAAAACCACAAAGAACATTATGATGTTACAAAACATTTACTAAGAGGATTCATGTTCGAAAACCGCACAGACCCTTCATGTCCTGTAAAAAGTTTCAAAAAATACTTACAAAAAAGGCCACCTAATACAAAACAACTGTTCCTCCACCCAAAAAAATATCCACAACATGTACTTGACAAAATGGATACATGGTACACAACGCAACCAATGGGAAAAACTATCTTGCAAACATGTTACCACAAATCTGCAAACAAGCAAACCTATCAAAGAGATACACAAACCACTCCTTAAGAGCAACAGCAGTAACATTACTGTCACAATCAGGTATGGAAGCAAGACAAATAATGACTGTCACAGGACATAAAAGTGAAGCATCACTAAGATCGTATTATCAACCTTCAGTAGATGAATTTAAAACATGGGGAAAAATAATATCTGGAACACAAGAAACACCAAAAAATCCAATACATGAAGACAATATCAATAACACAACAGACAACGGACCAAGAAAAAAAAATGAAAGTCCATAACACAGAACTTCCATACCTGGAAAATGAACCAGAAAAACCACAAGACAAACAACAGATTATAAACTATGGAACAATAAACATCTACAATATAGAAACCCAACAAAATAAGTAAGTAAACTCTAAATTTATACTAAAACCACATATATATATATATATATATATATATATATATATATATACAATGCAATATATAAACATAAAATTAACTATAAACACAATTTCTCATTACAGATACTACACTAAGAAGAATTCAAGCCAACATATGAACATAGACAACCATCAAGACAGAACCAATACAGAAATATAAAATAAACTACAACAAGAAGACATACCAAAAGCTTTAAAACTATGAAGACATACCAAAAGCTTTACAACTATATCTACTAATATAATTATTTCCTAACATTTCCTGAAAAATTAAAAAAATAACATGTATTTAAATTAAAACAGAAATAAACAATAAAAACAAACTGAAAGTGTGAACTATTTTATCTCACAAAAAGTGGAAGAATACAAAAAAAAGCTAACAAAAACCTAAATAAAAACAATACAAATATAATACAAAACAAACTAACACCATGGTATAATAGCAATAACCCACTTCTGGGTGTGGGTAATGCTGGATTTACCAGTTGTCTTTGTTTGGTCCTCGGGCTTAAGCCCTCGGGACCAAACCATGCCAACCGTGGGTAAATCCAGCATTACCCACACCCAGGCGTGGGTTATTGCTATAATAAATTACCAAAATGTACATACAGAATTATTTTGTAAAATGCCAAAATGGCTTTTGCTAAACAGAAGGGCAGTCAAACTTCATACCTGCCATTTTAAAATATAAATATTGCAATATTTGTTTGTTGCCCTGATGATGAATAGTTTAGAAAGACAGTCCATATTATACAGTTGGTATGCAGCATAGAATTTAATCCACATTTATTCAGCAAAGCAGGATCACAAAAGTGGAATAATTGTAGAATGCTGTACAACACCATTTCCTGTTAATAGCCAAACAGGGTCGTTCTACACACCACAAAGTGCATTTGTTCTGCTTCTCCTGTGGCTTGGCAAGCACTTGTCTGTGGGACATCAGTATTTTTACCAATGGTGTCTTTGATTTCTATCTGGCTAGTTGATAAGATCTTAACAATTTTAGTGGGACTTCATACTTATTGCAGTACAAATCTTCATTTTAAACCCAGAAGAATTTAATAGTCTCTGTTCCTGTGAATTTTAACTTAATTTTTGCATACTGGTTTTACAGGTGTGAGCTGTGTAAATTGTTAAATTAGTTCTGAAAATAAGTCTGTAGAACATACTATGGCACTAGTTGTATATACATTTAGTGTTTCCATTTTACATTTCCCAAGAGACAGGTTTACTTTGGATTCCATCCAAATCCTCATGGTAGGTTTTTTTGGACTTCAGTAAAGATTATCTAGAAGGATTTGCAGGACAGGACATTGAGTACTTTTTAGGTTTTTAGCATGCTCATACTACTATGATAATTTTTTTATGACCTTTAATAAAACACCCATGTTATTTTTTTTCTTTAAAAGTAAACTTTATTAAGACCTTCAACACACCTAGAACCAATTTGCATATTCCCTGGGATTCAGAAACATGGTGGACATGGTCATGCTGGGTCATTAGGAGTGAAGTGGCCCAAAGCACAATAAGGATTAATATAATAAAAAAGCAGTGTGAGCACAACATATAATTAAAAATACCACTCAGAGCAAGAGCAAGGTCTGAGATGAGAGCATTCATCCATTCATTATGCAAGGAGAAACGTTTGTGAACTTGGTATATTTATGCACCTCTGTGTAGCTCAGCAAATTTATGTGCAAAGAAGCTTCACGATGGAAAAGGCAGGCAACAGCCTTAAAAGCCAATACAGTGTGGTTTCATTAATCTTCTGAGCAAATGAAAGGGTGAAAATAGGATTATAGGGCAGTAAAGAAAAATGGGAAACCAGTAGAGGGAAGCACATAAGATGAAATGATAATAAATAAATAGAATGGGGGTGGTAAAGGTAGGATAGGGTAATTTTTCCCCCCTCAGGACAGGTGTCCATTTTAGATATAGCAAGAATGTAAGCAGGAGAAGAAATTAAGGAAAGTAGAAGGATGATAAGATGGTTAGAGTAGGTAGCAGGGGCACAAAAACAAACAAAGAAGGCAGGAAAGACTGATGGGGATGTGCTGACACACTGAGGGTGTGGAAGTGCAGTGGAGTAGGAGACATCAGACAAAAAGAGGGAAAACAATGTTGATGGGGAGGATTTGACAACAAACCAACTTGGGGATAGACATAAAATAGGATGGCAATACTGAGATGGGGACAGACTGGGTATCAACAGCAATATCTCCCAGTGGGAGGTCAGGCAAGTGTAGGGTGATACTGCACTTGTCAGACCCAGTGGGAGATCAGATCTTAGCTTGGGTTTCCTCACTGATGGACCCCAGTGTGGCTAATGCTGGGCAAGGTTATGACTCTGCAAGCTACAAAAGAAGTCTTTCTAGGAGGCCAATGTTGGCACTGAGGCACCAGTATACCAGCTCCCCTACCATATCTGCTAGCTGGCTCCTTCTCTTTATAAAATGGTCTTCAACACCTGGGTGAACCACAAGCAGAAACCACATCAGCTCTGACCAGTGAATATTTCCATGGGCAGGGCTTGAAGGTCTATCAGCTACCTCTACCACAGACATGTCTTAGGAAGTAATCCTGGCGGTCTGTTCCTGTGGCAGGGAGGTGGTTCTGGTCTCTGTGGGCTGGTGGCCTGTGGTGTTGCTAGAGCTGGTACTGTGGATGTTGCTATATAAAAAAGTAAAATAAGTGGGGAAAAATAGCAAAACAAAACAAAACAAAAAAGTAATGCTATAAATTAGATAATATGAAGACAAAGAGGAGAGAGAAATCCAAACATTTAATTATGTACATAACAATGAAATATCCAACATTTCTCTCAAGAAGATCCTTAGTGATAATAGCAGAGGTCTACTTCTAAATAAAATATGCAACTTGAGTAGTCAACATCTGTAGTCTGAACAAGGTGTATACACAACTGTATTTAATGGAGACCCATTGAATACAATATCATATGGTGATGTACTTACATGTGTACATATATCTACATATATGAGCTCCTCTTTGCCCAATAAAAGCTACAAGACCCCACATAAGTCTCAGGCACAGGGCAGTAGTTGATGTCTCCCCAGAGTACAATGTATTGTATGCCATATCAGTAAAAGGAAAGAACCTGTTGTGGGAAAAGAACACAGAACCTTCCTATCATGAGGGATAAATGTAAGCATGCTATCTGCTGGGCCACAGTGGCAGAAGTACGACTTACACTCTTATGCAGTGCCTGTTACTACTATTGTATTAAGAAGTGTTGTAAGATTTCATACAATCATGTTTCTACGTGTGTGTGTGTGTGTGTGTGTGTGTGTGTGTGTGTGTGTATGTATATGTATTTACTCTTCCCTATGCAAGATAAAAGTTATACCGTTTGTTGTATGCACCTACCTCAAAATCTATATGTATATATATATATATATATATATATATATATATATATATATATATATATATATATATATATACACATATATATATATATATATACACATATATATATATATATATATATATATATATATATATATATATACACACACACACACACACACACACACACATACATTATTTGATGACTGCAAATGATGGTGGGCATCATCCATCCTAAATAAGAAGGTGAGTCTCTTAAATAGCTTGTCAGGGACCACCAGAAGCTTCACCTGGTGATAGTACCACATTTCAATCCCTACCACCCCCCCCCCATAACATTCTCTCTTGAAAGAATACTCACTGTCTGACCAAATAAGCCATTTCCTTAGGGGAGTTCCCACGAGGAAGGTAAACATTGACTATCATTACCAAATGGATAAAAATATGTTTCTTCAACATTACATATCTACCCTTGTCATCTACATTAAATTCCATTAATTGAAAGGAGGTGTTCCTTCTGATGAAAGTTATGATCCCACTGCTGAGGCCAAAGAGCATACAGAGAGCCCACAGGGTAACACACTGTTAGTGTTCAGTGCCCAAGTGGTGCTTTTCTTGAAGACAAAAAATGGTGGGTAGGTATCTACTTACATAGGCAAAATTTTCCATGAAAAAGCTGTTACAATCATTTTAAAAATAAAATACATGTATAGGCATAACTTTTTGCCATAGGTCCCCAGTAATTTCCATTATTTTATTTATTTATTTTATTTATTTAACATGTGTTAACCGGGCTGGTCCAGCTGGATATATTTCCATTTTCAGTGGAGGCCCAGGGAGAAAAGCTCCAATTTCAACAACCACCACCACAGCAAAAAAGGTTTAAAATTGAATACACATTAGTCTAATAGATACAACATACATCAACAGCTCATTTTTACAGCATGTAAGTCTAGGGCAGTCCATAGACATTATTAGAGGTGTATTTAAAACCTAGGTAAAAATAGTTACACAGATAGTAACTTTCCTATGGTTAATTTACTAAACATATTATCAGAAAAATAGTTAGGGAAGAAAAGGAGGAGGTATAAAGCAAAAGGCAGGAAATACTACCAACAGGGTACATTCTTAGCTAAGTAGAAAGAATAATAATTGTTGTCAAGTAGTAGAGATTATTTGAGTTGCCTCTAAAGTAGAGGGATAGACGGGAAAGAGAAGAGAAGAGTAGAATGGCAAGAAATGACAAGAGATATCTAGAGATTCAGTCTGGGAAATAGCAAGGACATAGCCAGTGATTTTTAAGATATTTCTTAAGATTTTGCTTAAAGAGAGAAAGGGATGGAAGTGCAGTAAGGTCAGAGGGCAAGAGGTTCCAATGTTTTCCAACAGTATTTGAGAAAAGTGGGTCACCAGCTAAGTTGTTAGACTTGGTGGTCCTAGCTAGAAGTTTATTGGAGGAGCATAAGGAATCAAGGTTCCTGTAGGGTAATATAAGGTTGTTTAGTACTGGAGTATTGTTAGGTTGATAGAAGATTTTATAAGTGATGGTAAGTTGGGAAAGTAACAGAAGGTTTTTTAGTTCTAGCCAGTCTAGTTGACGAAGGTTAAGACAATGGTGAGTTCTATATGGGTTTCCAGTGGTAAATCTAGCAATACTATTATAGGAGTTGGATAGCTTGGTAAGATTACTTTTTTTTAGATTAGTGTAAATGGGGGCTGCATACAATAGAGTTGAAATTAAATGGGAGTGTGCAATAGTCATTTGGCAGTTGGAGTCAGGAAAGGTTTTATCCTATATAGGGAGCCCAGTTTTTTATTAACAGATTTAATAGTGTTATTAATGTGAATGTCAAAGGTGAGGTTATTATCAATTGTAATACCTAATAGTTTGGTGGAAGTGTCTGGGGACATAAGGGTGCCATTGCTAGATTGAATTGAGAAATCTATGGGGGGGGGACTTGCTGTTTGTTGTAAACAGTAGTAACTTGGTCTTTTTAGTGTTCAGAAGAAGGCACAGTTTAGAGAACCATGTCTCTACAGTGTTAAAAGCTGTCTGGGTTAGAGACTGCAGTTCAGAAATAGAGTTGGCAGAGCATATAATAGTGGAATCATCAGCATATTGTATACAGGTTGTTTGAAGAATGGCTATTTGAAGGTCATTGATGAATAATGAGAAAAGGAGAGGACCAAGAATGGAACCTTGAGGGACTCCCAGGGAAATAGGAAGGTGTGAAGATAGTTGATTATCCCAAAGAACTGCTTGCTGTCTATTACTAAGGTAGGACTTAAACCAGATAATTAATTTGGTGTCTAGAGGGATGGATGACAGAGTGTTTATGAGTAATTGATGGTTAGCCATATCAAAGGCTTTAGATAGGTCAAGAAAGAGTGCTGATGAGAGACTGCTATTATTACGGTTATTATTAATGGTGTTTGTAAAGGATAGGAGAGCTGAGGTGGTACTATGATAAGGCCTAAAACCATGCTGGCAGTTTGCTAGTATATTATGTTTTAGTAAGTGGTTCATTAGCTGTTGGTGAATGCATTTTTCCATAATCTTAGCTATTGGAGAGAGGAGGGCTATAGGCCTGTAGTTTGAATAGTCAATAGCATTACCTCCTTTGTGTAAGGGAATAATATGAGAGATTTTCCAGAGATTGGGAATGGTTCCTTCAGTTATGGTACGGTTTATCAGGATGGATATAGGATAGGCGATAACTTTGGCAGCTTGCTGAAGGTATTCAGATGGTAAGTTATCGGCTGAGGGGGTGCAAGGCTTGAGTTTGTGGATAAGTTTATGGATGTAGGAGGTGGGGATGGGTTGTAGTTGGAATGTTGGCTGAGTATTAGGTAAGGAGTTAGGGGGATCAGAGTTGTCTGTAGATAATTGGTTGGCTAGAGTTTGTATGGTGAAGAAAGTGTTAAAGGCATTGGCAGTTTGATGAGAGGTATTATTTTCAGACCCTAGAGGTGAAGGAGTGCTAGAGTGGCCTGGGTGAAGGAGGTTGTTCACACTTGCCCAGAATTTTTGTGGATTTTTGTGGTGATTTTGCTGCAGCTTGCTATAGTAGTTTTTTTTATCAGAGAGAATAGCTTTTTTTGTAGCATTTCTAAGCTGTCTAAAGGTTTGTTGATCTGGGGTATTTCTGGTTGCTCTCCACTTAGCCCAGGACTTATTTCTAAGTAAAATTTTTTGTCTGGTATCTTTTGAGAGCCAAGGGGCAGGTTTGGATTTTGTTCTAATGGATCATTTAGGTGCGTGACTGTCAAGGATAGTTAAGAATTTATTATTGAAATATATAGCAACTTCTTCAAGAGGTAGGGTTTTTAGAGGGTTCCAGTCACAGGCACTAAGTTCCATTTGAAATAGTGCAGGCTGGATTATCTGCTCCAGTTAATTTGTGAATAGACCTGCAATCTTAGAATAAAGTACCAGAGGCTTAAAATAGTAGTGACAAAAGTAACCATTAATAGCATTTAAATAGAGCAAAGATCAAAACACCCAACAAGTATGCAAAAGAACTCAGAAGAACTAAACACAAAATGTGTAACTGTAAAAAAAAAAAAAAAAAAAAAAAAAAAAAAAAACCTTCCAAATATAATGGAAACCAAAGGATAAAAAGTCACACAGGCAAATTATTTAGCAAAACTTGCAAAAAAAAAAAAAAACCCAGCCAAACTAGAGTTTTTACTGTGTGATACCTGAAACCTCCTGTAATGTGGCTCATGGGATATATAGAAGCCATGTAGATGAAACACTTGATGTCCTTCAGGGTTTATTTGCATGTATCCCATAAGCATTCATTAGAGGAGATTTTAGGTATCATGCAGTGAAAGCTCTAGGTCAGCTGGGTGTTTCTTTCAGTTTTTAGTAAATCTAATGGAAGGAAGATGACTAGAAGCTGTCCTCAAAGTAAAGCAGTGCTTCAAATTTGCCGAAGATAAAAAAAACAACAGGGATCTGCCTAAATCTCAAGGATGGTACCCATAGCAAAAAATACCAAATTGCCAAACATTAATGCCTACTATATACTCCCATTTAAGAAGTACAGGTCAAAATACATAAAGCAACAGGTTACAAAACAGATAATTGAAAGATATAAAGCTTAGTGGCATCATTTAAGATAAGCGAATATGGGAAATAACATGAAGCAGAGTTCTGAGTCAAAGCAGCAACTGGTAGTCCATCCACTTCTATTTTTATCTGACATTTTCTTTTAAATGGAAAATTACTCCATAGGCTTGCTTGCAGCTGCTGTTTCCCTTCTCTTTGGCAGAAGTGCTTGCAAGGATGACACTGATGTTTGCCCCGATGGGGAAACATTGGAAGACTGTTGTAGTTTTTTATAGCAATGTTTGAATTTGTAAAGGTAACAGACCCACCAGAATGTGTCATCTGAAGCACTACAGGGTACATAAGCCTGCACTTCCAGTCATTTAGTTTACTGATCCAGAAATCTTGGCAAAACTTGGCCCTTTTCTCTTGAGTGTCAAAGGGGTAGTCCTGTTCAGTGTAGACTTTGTTACCATCCACTGGCAGTGGCTTTTCTTGGAAGCATAGCTTCTGAAGATGCTAAACTTAAAAATCTACTGATGATGATCTGGGGAAAGTGGGAGCACAACAGCGGGGTCAGGGGAACCCTGTGCACTTGTTACAGAACCAGACCTTGACCAGGGATACTCATCCACTCAGACAGCTTGTCCTGAAGAAGAGATAAGCAATCCAGACCCACATTTTTGTAGTGAGTGTTGTCTTCAGTGTTGACCTTCTTCTTAAGCAGCTCCACTTTAAATTCATTGTGCTGAAGGTGCTGCTGCAAACTTGAAGATCTTTGTCATTTGTTAACATCTGGTCAGAATGATCAGTTACTGCTATTTCAAAGTTCCTGATCTTTTCGACAGACTTTAAGATGTAATTTGTCAAAGTAGTATTTATTTTATGCAATTCCTGTATCAGCATGTCAGATTTACTGACACATTTTGAATTTGCTGCGTGAAGGGTAGGCAACCTGAATGGAATCACAGGATTTTACATCGTGTGGCTCGGACACAGGTTGCTGCATTGAGCTTTTATTCTTGCAGGAAAAGCATTTGAGGAAGAAAATAGGGACCTAAAAACTCCAAAATCAAAAAGTTTTTGACAAAAGAGTTAGCTGAAGCCTTTCATCTCATTGAAGCAGGAATGGCAAAATTAGAAGAGCAACATCCTAATACAGAGAGTTTCACCCACGTTTTCCATACAGTTACTGAGGCCCTCAGCTGCTATAAGGCCATTTATGATGAGAAAAAAAAAGCTCTGTACAAACCTCCCTTGATGCCTACTTCAAGAAATTGGCTCCAGTAATAAACCCCCTCTCTCCCACAGCAGAATCAATCCGTGAATGCACCACCAGGCCCATTCTCTCCAACAGCAAATCCATCATTTTTTGCATTATCCAATTAATATGTAAAATTACCATAATGTTAACTGACAAATGAGTGTTATCCTTTACAGTAATTATCCATTTTCTTTTCTCCTCATTTGAATTGTTTTAAAAACAGTTTTTTAATGTTTTTTTACAGTGCATACAGTAGTGCACTGTACTGTAGTGTGTGAACGTAGTTACTGTACTATTACACTGTACTTACAGTATTGTTATTGTTATTACTACAGTATACAGTATTATGTTTAAGATTTTTTTATTTAGAAGTGCTTCTAAAGTGTTTTCTATGCAAAGCAAAGTAAATCACTAGACTGAGGCAGACATTTTACTAAGTAACATTTAATAAGAACCATATGTACGTGTTTCAACTTGCATACAAATTTGACTTAAGGACAGACTAAAAAACGAATCTTGCCCTTAACCCAGGGACTGCCTGTACTTCAAGTATCACATGATGATGAGGATTCAGAAAATTGTGTAAAGGTTAAATCAGGCCTGAGAATAGGGACATACCTTTAAAACTAGGTGACATCTTAAATCTGGCCTGAAAAATAAGAATGTTCCTACAAAATAGGGAAAGTTGTGAGGTCTAATTATTATACCTGTTTTACATCATGATTATATTTGGGTGCTATAGGAACATCAGGGATACATCCTCTATAGATAACTGCTCAAGATAAGGTACAGTATATCAAATATTGCTGGTAAGAACTATAGTATTAAGCTTGCACTGGGGGTAGGTAGATGTGATGGGTTATACTTAAATTGGGCTTTGTGCTTAGCTGTGTTTGCACCACCACCATCACGGAACGTGTACTCCCTGATGTGGAGAATCTACTGATCGATGATGATGATGACAGTGAACAGTTGGCACAGTGAGGGACTACAGTATCTGTACTGGCCACAGGAACCAGTACAGTAGATTAATGCAGACTTTCACACTAAGGGAATTGCCTCCCCCCATCTGCCACAAGCCTCCTAGAGTATAGGAGTGAACTCATGGGTGTGCACACTGATGCACATAAAAGGCACTGGCATCATCCTTTCACAAATTAGCTGTATCCATGGGTGTGACCCAAATTATGTGCAGGGCCATCACAGAGGCACAGACTAGTACCGTTTTTGTACAGGTAATGCAATGTGTGAGGGATGACCTCCAGAAGAATCTGTCCCATATATGTAATATTTTTGACTCCATCACATATTGGCACAGGGCAGCTCCTCTCTTGACATGTCACATGGCAGGAATGGGCCATACAGCCAGTCCACTTCTGCTGCTATGGAAAGTACTCATTGTGGATATGAATGGCCAAGGTCACAGTCACACAGCAGCAGCACATCCATAAGGGTGGTCACAGGGTCATGAAAGTTACTTGAGTGGCATATCCAGTGCCATGCTCCCTGTTATCCAGTACATCTACATCAAGTCAGGGTCATGGTACCCATGAATCCTCTGGTAGAGACAGCTCTTGTGGGTGGTTGTGTGTATGGAATGCCGAACTATCTGCCATTCATGCCCTGGACATGTCTGTGAGATTAAGCCGCACACATCACTACAGCCCCTAGTGCCTCACACACTAAAACAACCAGTGCTAATGATCCATCACACATTTCTTAGCAATCCCCTCCATCTCAACATCTTACACACACACTGCAGAAATGCATTTTCAGTGTTTACAGCACTCATTTATTTTCCCTGGGTAAATAGTAGTAACTGTTCCCTGCCCTTTGTCTTTTGTTACCTGGGTTGCACAGTCTAATGTTCCATTTACATGCATCACTGTTACAATAGTGTACAAGCTGTATTATGTGCCGAAGATGTGTGCAAGACACATCTTCTTTCCCAGTGCCATGACGTACTGTTCCCACCTCCATCTAGCATGTTCATACCCTGCTGCTCAGTTCTCCACTCAATCCTCATCTAATTCAACTTTCTTTAGCCTGGTGTGCATGGAGATGTTCTTCCTGCAATTGTCCTCCCTGCTGTAACTACATTCCTACATATCATATTGTGAAGCACTGCATGCAATAAAAAGATTTTAGCATATGTACTAGTGTCATAAAACAGGGCACCACCAGATACATCCAGACAGCAAAATCATACCTCCAGCAGTCAAACACATGCTTCACAATCATCCTGGATTGTGCTAGGGTGTAGTTGTATCCATAGTCTTTCACACTCACTGGATTTTGGATTTTGGTCATCAGCCATGGCTCCAGGGCATATCCGGTATTGCCAATAAGATGTCCCTAGGGAAATCACCCTCACAGCCATTGGTAAAGGTCACACATATGCCATATGTCCCAGTTATGGTAACTACTTAGATGGCCTGAAGACTTATCATAGACAATATGTTGTGCATTACAGACCTTTTATGATTCACATCCATTTTTCTTAGCTCACCAACTGGGACCTTTATTTCAGTGTGGGTGGAGTATATGTCCCCCAGAACCTCAATTCAATGTGATATATGATAGAAATACTATGCCATTTTTACATACACAAATATACACACCTGTGTGTGCACTCCACATCTCTTAACTGTCCAGATTTTCGTAGAATGTCCACATTTTTGCCTCATATTTTTGATCTATTTCTCAGAAAATTTGTGGTATTCTCGCAAATCAGTGGGATTATCTGAGGATTGAAGTCACTAAATAATGACATACATTTGAGTTTCAGACTTCATATTCTTCAGAAAAATGCATGCTAAGACAAATCCTGTCATTCTATCAACTTTCTGAGTTTATAAGAGCAATATTTAAAATCTTTAAATTTCTAGTCTCCCACCAGGACACAAGTGCTCTTCAGCAATTACATTCTGTTTGCTGAGCACACTCAAGCAAATCTGCCGTCTGCGGCTACCACTCCACCCATACAGTATAAGAAGGAATCAGTACTGCAAACTAAACAAGGATATACATTTTGAGCCTCAAGAGCAGGGTCAGTCCACCCAGGCATTCTACTTGTATGTTTTATGAGAGTGAAGCTATTACATTAGCAGTATTTCTTAGTAGTTCTCAGCTTGCTAATAAAACTGACTGTTGTAGCCTTGTGCCCCCCATTAGTACAGTAATCCTAACTGTCCAATAGACAGTATACATTTAATTCACATCCCTGTGACTAAATTAACCATCAAGCAGCCCTCTCAGTGCTTTCTGTCTTAGTTTGTATCACTTGGAGGCCCATCTGTTTATTTGCATCTCTATACATTCCCCTTCATTGCTAATGTATCTTCCTACTCTAATCTGTGCACAAACTGGTTAGTAATCAGCAAGTCAATGTGGAGATACACTCCCAACCTTAATAAACTTTGCTGTCTCTTCTCTCCTTCACTTTACAGGTAGTTTGAATTATTACTTACCACCTCTGAGGCCTTCACTAATTTCCACTGATTGCCTCTCTGGTTTATTTGCATTCCACCTGGTTTACACCCCTTGTGCTATCTCCCTCCCCCAATACAAAGTCTATATTAGAATCCTGCTGAGCGTGGAGCCATCTTTAAATTTCTAGTCTCCCACCAGGACACAAGTGCTCTTCAGCAATTACATTCTGCTTGCCGGTAAGCCATTAGACCTCAGGAATTTGTTTAAAGTGTTCAGATTTGTAAAGTAATACTTACTTTTTTCTCTTGTCTTCGTTGGCTCTGCCCCGCACCATTCGCCCTCGCTAACGCTCGGACTGTCTCCACTCCCCTGCCCTGCCCCCTATTCCCTCCCACCCCCACTACCTCTACATTTATAGTAATCACAGCCACACCCACAGTTCACCCTCACATCACCTCCACCAATCACAGCTCCTCAAGTCATATCACATTATACCACACCAACTTGTTCTACACAAAATCCTCCCAATCACTCTCATTCCCACTAGGCATTTTTTACATCACCCACACTACCTCCCCATCCACATATAGTGCAACCCTATAATTCCTATTCAGACCCCCCACCTAGAAACAACTTAAACTTTATAACCATGACTATCATAGAACTAAGTCTAGTCTGTCTTCTCATAATTCTTTACAATACCACAACTTATCACTCTAGCAATATCCCTAAACTTAGTAGCACAACATTACATTATGCACTCTCGTATACAGACACCACATATTATAATAATATCTGCCCACAGTTATTCAAGAACTACATAAAGGACCAATCCAGAACTAAATACATATGCTCTCATTCCTACTCCAAAAAAAACACAATACTTTCTCACACTCCTCACCAAACTCCAACATCTGTATAACCATTTTAACTCCAGGCTCACCATAAGTGGGGATATCCACACCAACCCAGGCCCAAATCCATCCTGTCCAACACAAACTGCTCCAACACAAATGTCAGAACATAACAGCCTCACTTTCTTCATCCCTGGGCAAAACAACAATAGCAGCAAAACCAACAATCTTTTAATGCTAAATATTAATATTAGAAGTATCAAAAATAAAGTACCTGAACTCCAGGCCACAACAGCACACTACTCCCCAGACATAGTTGCTTTAACAGAAACCTGGCTAAATAAATACATAGCTAACTCAGACGTTCTCCCTACCGGCTACAATATCATTAGACAAGACAGACCACTTTGTAAAGGGGGTGGAACTGCCCTACTGTACAAGTCCAACTTAAATGTCCGTCAATTACCAAACTCCTACCCTTCCCCCAATAATTGGAGCATACTTATCTCACAACTTCAACTTCACCCTAAAAAGGTCATTGCCACAATTGTGATCTATATTCCACCTGGTAATACACCTGCTAGCCTTGAAGACTTCTTATCCTGGTGTTCTTCCACATACTCACAAGAAAACCTTATTCTGGGGGAATTCAACCTAGATTGGTTCACCTGTATATCAGAACCACCAAGGAATCTAATAAATCTCCATGGCTACCAGCAGCTAGTCCAAATTCCAACTAGATGTGATAAAAAATCTAAAAGGGAATCCATCCTTGACTGGGTTCTATCTAACAACCCCACATTGTACCCTCACACAGACAGTCTCCCAGATACCTGAAGTGACCACAACATAATATACTTTATACATAGTAGAACAAGCATATGCAAAACCACTAACTATATATATCCACTAGAAACACAAAAAAATTCTCTCCTGAGGTCCTCAACACTTTACTCTGTAACTGTGACTGGACCCCCCTAAAAACCCTCCCACTTGAACAGGCTGTAGCATATTTCAACAAAACATTTCTACAACACCTAGACACTGTTGCTCCATTGCACAAAATCAAGGTTAGAACCTCTACAAACCACTGGCTCAGTAAAGAAACCAAACAAATCATCAAGTCCAGAGACACTGCCTGGCTTTACTATCAAAAAACAAAGGAACACAAAGCCTAACTAAGTACCAAGAACTGCGCAACCATGCAAAAAAATGCATTAGGCTGGAAAAAAAATCCTATTACACAACATTACAAACTAAATACTAACACAACCCGCAAAAATTTTGGAAAAATGTAAACCAGCTACTAAGGCTAGCCCCAAACCAACCACCCCTGACACTAAAGTTCCCATCGAAACACAATTCAACTCCCACTTTGTGAACTCAATTCTATCCTTAGTATCACAGGATAGTTCCTTCCTCACTATCCCCCCAACACAAATAACACTAATACAAGCTTTACCCTCAAAACAGTTTCCACCACTTCAATCAAGAGCATGCTCTCCAAACTAAAAACCTCATCAACAGCAGCCGATCTGCTCCCCAGCTATTTCTTGAAACTCACAGCAGATGCTATTGCTATCCTAGTCTCCACTCTCATAAACAGATCAATTGTTGAAAACTATGTGCCCAAACTCTGGAAAATATCCTATGTTACACCCATACATAAAGGCGGGACATCCACTGAACTTAATAACTACAGACCCATTGCTTTACTCTCTCCCCTGGCCAAAATCCTAGAAAAATGCATCCATACCCAGATGCTAAACTATCTCCTAGACAGCAACATCCTGTCACCTACTCAGCATGGTTTCAGGCCTGCCCATAGTACCACTACAGCCCTCGTCTGCTTCACAGACACAGTAAACCATCTCAAAAATGAAGGCCTACAAATGTCAACTCTTTTTTTGGATATGTCCAAAGCATTTGACACAGTCTCACACCAAATCCTGCTAAACAAACTAAACCAATATCATCTATCAAATTCCACTCTTACCTGGTTCCAAAGCTACTTAACTGACAAGTACCAAGCTGTGAAATGGGAAAATTCTCTCTCTCCTCAGCTGCCCATAACTATAGGAGTCCCACAGGGTTCTATCTTAGGACCACTACTATTCACAGTCTTCACAAATGACCTCCATACCTCCACACAGCATGCATCTATAATTCAGTATACAGATGATACTACCTTAATCTGTGCTGCACAAAACATTCCCACCCTCCTGAAAACAACTCAACTAGCATTCTCTGACATTGAAAACTTCCTTACCAAAGCCCAACTTATCCTCAGTCCAAAGAAAACTCAGCTTATGATTATAACCAGTTCTAACAAAAACACTAACAGTCAATTCACTATCTACTCCACAAATGCTACTCCAATTGCTCCAGTGGCACAGGCTAAGCTATTGGGAATAACCGTAGACTCCCACCTAAAATTTGATAGTCATCTCAACTTAACTATTATAAAGTACATGCCAAACTGGGGTCACTCTACCGTATCAAACCATTTCTTACCAACAACACAAGATCAGCCATTGCTCACTCCCAACTTCTATCCACCCTACTCTATGCATCTCCCATTCTGACTAATCTCAACAAAACTGAACTAAACAAAATGGAAGTCTGCTATAACAGAATTGCTCACTTTGTTGCAAATTGCTCATATAGAACTCATCACTGTACTGCTTTGAGACAGCTCCACTGGCTTGAACTGCCCAACCTCCTAACTTACAATCAGCTCTGCCTCTGTCATTCTATCTATTACCTCCCCAATAAGTGTCCTGCCCTCAAAAACCTAGTACAACATCACTCAGCCAAAAGGCCTCTTAGATCATCAAGCAAACTACTACTAGAAGTCATCAACAGCTACAATAGCTTTGGAGATGCGCTATATAGTAGTTCAGTGGCTAAAAAATGGTACTCTGTCCCTACTAGCATTACACTACTGGGACGACATGATCGACAGACCACAATGCTTTGCCAGAGATGGCCTGCACCTGTCGCCCTTAGGATTCCAGATACTAGCTAAGGCTCTTACCAATCCTACAGTGCCTTTTTTAGGCAAGGTTCAAATGACAAATTAACCACCATAACAGGTACAAGCAAGCAAAATCTGAGGGTAATACTACTCAATGCTAGAAGTCTAAACCTCAAAATGCTCTCACTTGAGGCACTCCTTAAAATGGAGAACATTGACATCTGTGCAGTGACAGAGACCTGGTTCAAAGCTCCAGAGAGCACCCCTGCATTACCAGGCTACAATTCATACCATACCTTTCAGCCACCTAACCCAGAACGAAGCACTAAAGGTGGAGGCATGTCCATATTCATTAAGGATATCCACACCTCCTGGCTAGTTGCACAGCATAATGCATCCGAAATTATCCAAGTGCAACTAACTCTGGGCAAGACCGCAATCCAAATTTTAGCTTGCTACAGACCCCCCACCATGCCCCAGGATTCCCACTCCTCATTTCTTGATACACTGGAAAGTATTAGGGTACAACCCAACACCCTAATAATGGGCAATTCCAACTAACCCACTATTAACTGGGAAAACTACTCATGTACCAACTCTTGCTCAACGTTTTCTGGAATTCATAAATTCAAATGCCTTGGATCAACTTATTCACACCCCCACCAGGGGCAGCAATATCCTAGACCTGGTCATTACCAACATGGGAAACCGGTTTTCCACACCAGAGGTCAATTCCTCGTTGGTCAGATCCGACCACAAGCTAATCAGCCTAGACATCCACATCCCACCCCCACCCCCAATTAGGGAAACCATTGTAAAAAACTTCTCCAAAGCCAACTTCACACTTCTTAAGACAGAAGTGGCAAACTTCATGACAACCATGCAGGCAGACAATGGAGGTATGACTGCTGAATCCAACACAAATGCACTTTATAAGCACTTACACGAATGCATGGATCATGCTATCCCTAATAGAACCAAGATGTTATCTTCCAAAAAAGGAAGCCAATCTGGTGGTCCTCTGCCATAAACAAACTCTACAACAGAAGAAAGAAACTGTTGCAAAAAAGAATAAAATTCCATGACTGGAGGAACTCCCTGAACAACCTCAGTAAGAAGTTGAGATCCCTCATAAAATCTTCCAAAGCTAGTTACGAAAACAAAATTGCCACTGACTCTAAAGACAGCCACAAAGCATTCTATAGCTATGTCAAGAATCTCAATGGGAACACTCAGATCTGCTCTGAGTTACAGCACAAGGGCACTAAATATACAGAACCAACTGATATTGCCAACATCCTAGCAGATAGGTTCAGTGCTAACTTTACCCCCCTCTCACCCCCTAGAGGGCCCATCTCTATACCGGAAGAATGCAAAGTTCCTATAATCACGGCTGCACAGGTAAAAAACACTCTCCAAAGCCAAGAACACAGCATCCATGGGACCTGACAATATCCCAGGCTGCGTTCTACACAAACTGCAGAATAACTGGCACCCTACCTAAGTACCATGTTCAAGCATAGCCTCACCTCAGGCTGTGTACCCACTGAATGGCACACTGCGACAGTTATCCCACTCCTCAAAGGGGAAGCCATGATGGACCCCGGGAACTACTGCCCCATTAGCCTGATGAGCCTGGTCTGCAAGGCCATGGAATGTATAATCATGGAACTCATAAACAAAGACATTGGTAATCTCCAAACTCTGTACCCTACCCAGTTTGGATTTGTAAAAGGCAGATCATGTCTCCTAAACCTGATTGACTTCTTTGAAGCAGTCACCAAAGCCATAGATGAGGGTAAAATGGTTCGCACAGCTTATCTAGATCTTGCCAAGGCTTTCGACACCATCCCCCACTCTGGAATTATAGATAAGCTCACTAAACTGGGTATAACTCCCTATGTCACAAGATGGGTTGCTAACTGGCTCACTGACAGAACCCACACTGTGAAAGTAGAGGATTCCAAATCCGACTTCAGACCAGTGACAAGTGGAGTACCACAGGGTTCAGTCCTGGGTCCTCTCTTGTTTGGTATCTACTTCTTTGAAGTACAGGCTAACACAGAAGGTCTTTGGCTAACAAAGTTTGCAGATGACTGCAAACTAGGAGCCATAATCGAGACTCTTAATGATCTGGACAAACTGCAAAAGGGCCTCACTGAGACAGATACCTGGTGTCAAAGCCATGGCCTGAAGCTCAATGCCAAAAAGTGTATTGTCATCCCCTTTGGTAAAAACTCTGTACCCATGAACTACCACATAGCTGGTAGTCTACTTAATGCCGAAAATGTGATAAGAGACCTTGGGACACAGGTGGACAGTAGTCTCTCCTTTGATAATCACATCGCCACAGTGGTCAGAAAATATTTCTACATGGCTCATCTCAACACAAAAGGATTCTCATCCAGAAAAAAAGAGGTCATTGTTCCCCTCTACTCATCACTCATTAGACCCATTATAGAGTACAATGCCCCTTTTGGTATGTACCTCACAAGACATCTACAACAACTGGAAAGACCACAGAAATACCTCACAAAGAGGATTACTGGCCTCAAACAGATGCCCTACGCAGACCGTCTCAAAAAACTACAGCTTTACTCCATCGCATATCGCCTACTCAGGGGCGATCTCTGCCTAACATACAAAGCTATGTCAAACCCAGAGCTGTTGAACATGCTCCACTTAAAGAAATCCCAATCCCTCCGAGCTACACGTTCTAGGGACCTAAACCTTGTCACCACAATAAACAGAACACGTTGGAGGGATAGATTCCTGTCCCAGAGACTTCCCATACTCTGGAACAGACTACCTATCTATGTCAAACAGAGCTCTTCATTAGCACTCTTCAAGAAAAATCTTGATGATTGGATGGGAAATGGAAAATTCACCCCAGGGATCACTTCTGTGGCTCTGCTCGACAGGGGCACAGGAAAATAATTTTCTTGGGTGGCGAAAGCCAGGGTACATTTTTTTTTCTAGGCTTATATAGGCCCTAGGGCCAATAGCCTAGTACCTACCTATGAACCTATGAACCTATGAACTTATGAAAACACATCATCCAAAGCCTCCTTTAAAGACCTCATCAGGCAACATCTCAAGCAAAGTTGGCAGTGCCATGATTGCTCCCCAGGATAGTGAAAGTGGATAACATATACATACTAAATCTAGAGCACTTGATAATAGTTTTCAATCTTGCTCACAAACACTGGCTAATCAACAATGTATGTACTGTATCTGTGTACTATCTATGTATTCTACCTATGTTCCAAATTTCAGCTGTACACCACAAATCTGTTAATTACCTTTATTTTAAAAATTAATATTTTTTTGTTTGTTCTCTCCACTGTAACTGTTTATGTGCCGCATACCACTGTAGAAACATGTCTCTTGTAATTTGTGTGTATACTGATCATGTCTAAATAACTAAATGTGTCTGTAATTTTTCTTTGTGGAGCTTTCCTCCCTGGGCCTCTGCTGAAAAAGGGCCTTTTCGGCTCAGTCAGACACCCCCGGTTAACAAATGTAAAATGAAATAAAATAAATAAATACATTTAAAATGCATCCATATTTTTGGGCCTTTGTCCCTCATTATGCCAGGCTTTATCCAGATTTCTTACACTAAAAGGTTAAGAGGTATGGTGCACTCCACGGCTCTGTGTGAATTATGGTAGTTACTCATACCCCAGCCATGGTGGGGATCTGACTTCCTTGAGTCGTGTTTGTTTCTTGGGTGCTGGCTCTCTCGTTTGGACAAATGAAAGACACATACTGTATACTTTCGCACATCCTGCAGCAGGACATCAAGAAACTGATGAAGTATTCTCAAGGCAGATGCTGAGATGCCCCTACTGGTGTCTGAAAGTTTGCTGTAGCTAGTATGCATAAAGTCACACATACCTTTGACAACACTGGAGTAGATAATCTGTGACTTCCATGGGCCTGCAGATGGAGCTGACGCATATACCAGCTCCTGCATGGTTTCCCCATACATACGGTACTGGTTCATAATGCTGGTGCTGTGTGTATGATGTGCAGTATCGTGGCTCATAGTGGCAATAATGGCTGCTAGCATACACATATTTACTAATGTTACAGCATCCCCTTGCATTTTTCTATGATTCCCCTGCATGAACATGAGGATTTGGCTGGAGGAGTATGGAAGTGGCTTGGTGCTTGGAGTTTAACTGCGCACACTACAACATCTCATGAGGTTACTATTACTAATAGTGTTGGAGCACTTTGTCATGCTTTTTATATGTTTCTGAATAGGTTCATAGGTAAATACTAGGATATCAGTCTGCATACTATTGCAAACCGAGCCAATAACCAGAAGGTCAGAATCAAACTTCACCTTGCATCTATGAGAGAGGCTTCTTTGCTGAGACCCAGGATTGAATCAGGGACCTTTTTTGATCTACAGTCTAATGGTCTCCCAATTGCCACCCTGTGTTACTTCATCTGCATGATGGATCTCCTTATTTTAGTGTTGTTGCTCATTAACATCAGCTTATACAGACATTAGCATATATTCCACTACTTACACTGAGTGTGCTTATGAATTACCCACTCACACCCTACATGTGGCCATTTGTCATGTACAATTACCTGCCACAATGTGGCAAATGTTTCTGAATCCCTTAGACTATTTTTATAGCATTAAAACCAGCATAGTTACAAAATGACAGCTACATATATTTTAAAAAAAAAAATAAGGAAAAAAATGAAACATTAGTATAAACATTATTAATCAGTTGTTTATCTCAAACCTATACTTAGCAGAATTGCAGCCATGTAAACAGCTTCTCCAGATATCATCTTCTTTTTTCACTGGTAGATATAGTGTATGTTTTCTCTTTCTATTGTTTTGTGTTGTCTTTGTTTTTATGTAATTTACCCCGGCTAGAGAGGAAAAATAGTCAATGGAGATCAGTATTGTATTCCGATTAAAAAATATAAACAAACAAATAAATAAACAAATGTAAAGACTTATCTAAAGCTATTCACTAATATAGAAGCAATTTAGGTTTGAAAAAGTTAAACAAATTTAACACCCTCATAAACAGCAATGTCTTCAGGCAAAAAAAAAATCGATCAAATGGTTCAGGAAAAGAGATATAAAAGAATGCTGAACATACGTCTGTGGACATTAACGAAAACTGAAAATAATAGAGCTGATTTACCATGTAGTTTCCTGCTTGAAGACTCATGGATTATATATTGGATACTTTTTTGTGGGTTGTAACCTATAGTGTGATTTCTGTTCATGATTTACCCATAGAGGAGGAGTTATGATGAATCTTAAATAATATTTATTTATTTTATTGATTTAATTTATTTAACATTTGTTTATCAGGAAAGTCCGACTTAGATCAAAGCCAATTTTCAGTGGAGGCCCAGGGAGAATCGCTCCAGACACGTCTTTGAATATATAATTTGACATGACTGCCTGAAATGCGGCATTTCACATATAATACAAAAGGCCACATTTTGTCTTTTATGCCAGTAATCTTTAATTGCCTTATTAATTTAATGTCATTGAAACTGGAGTTAACATAAAAAGGTTAGGCTAGTGTGTTCTGTAATCAAGTTCATTAATGGATGCTAGGAAACATTTGACCAGCAGATGGCAAATTTACATAACAGATGGTGTTAACTGCCAGAAAGAAAAGGCAGAGAGAATGTGTAAAATATAATTAATAACAGTTAACTTATTAGCTTTCTAATACAAATGCTAGTAATGTAAGATATCTATGAAATTATGAAAATATATAATTTGCAATTACTATTAATTAATTAAATAAATAAATTAATAATTATTAATTATGGCATTATTTTTATTTGCAAAAGGATAGGCAATGTTTAGATGATACTTGGTGATAGTATTGTTAGATGCTTAAACTTTAATAGTCAGAAGAAGTTTCTTCCCTCCTTTATTAATAGCAGCTTTAGTGTTTTATGATATAGTTAGGGATAAAATTATTTCATATGTGAATAAGTGTTTGAAATATGTTATTAATTTTAATCTCACTAGGAAAGAGATATGTTTGTTGTAATTAAACCAGCTGATGAAGGGGGGAAATGTAGTGGTAATGAAGGATGATTTTTATAAAAGAATGTCATCAGAATATCAAGTGTTATATGATAACTTGTTCACAGAACAGTGACACTGAGCAGGTTGTTATCCCACATTATACTACACCTCCTACACAGACCATGCTCTCAACACATGAACCATCATACACGGAGGTACTTATCAGAAATTTACCTAAACACCAGAGACCTCCAAAATACAAACATGCTACACCTAATACAGTACCTACAGCACTCAATGTACTTGAAAGCACAAGTGTCTCATCAAACAAGCCCCTAAGGCAAAGCACATCTAAACCAAATGTTTTTGGTCATAGGTGACTCCATAGTGAGTCATACAGATGTCCCACTCACCAAGGAGAAGGTTACAGTCAGCTGTCTATCAGGTGCCAGGATCCACCAAATCACACATGCATTCAAGTCTCTCCGCAACAAGCACCATACTGTTATGACTCTCTCATAGTTCATGCTGGTGTGAATGAATTGAGACGTACCTCACTGGACTATATGAAGAGAGACATGATTGAGCTCTCTGAATACGTGTCTCAGGCAGGTATGTCCATAGCCCTGAGCAACATACTACCTTCACCTAAGATGATACCACAATATAAACAACAAATGATTGACTTCAACAATTGGCTTAGTTTCTGGTGTCATTCTACAGGGATCCAGTACCTGTCAGCCTGGGATGACATGTAAGATACACCACGAAGCTTTGCCAGAGATACACTGTGCCTTACAGACTACTCAGAGGTGACATCTGCCTTACATATAAAGCAATCTCAGATCCTGCTGTAATGGAAATGCTGCACATTCATTAATCAAATGATGTAAGATGCACTCGGTCTATGGAACTCAACCTAGTATGTGACATCAACAGGATTTTCTGGAGAGACAGATATGTCTCACAGAGGTTACATCTCCTCTGGAACAAATTTCCAATTCAGGTGAAACAGAACCCCTTGCTGAACCTATTTAAGTGTAATTTGGATGACTGGATGAGAAACCTCAACTTCACCCCTGGAGTTTCACCTGTGTCCCTCTTGGACAGGGGCAGTAGTTGTTGACTTAGTTCTGCTTCATACCTTGATATACTTAGGAAAAGGGGTTATACTTGGTTAGGCTTGCAAGGGCCCTAAGGCCACTAGCATAGTAACCTATGATTCTATGATCCACTGCAACAAACTCAAAATGGTATTGCAATGCTACAGGAGGACTTGATAAATAGGGGTGTATTATTGGAAAAATTGAAGGATGTGTTAGTAGTAGTGAATCCTCATATCCCATTATTTTATGTGGGTCTATATCACATTATCAAAATCTAAATCCTTCGAACTTCTCTTCATCAACCTCATGTCCTCGAGCAATCGTTCCATCAAAATTTTTCCCATGGTAAGTAACCAGTGGGCCAACATAATGACTGCATCAAAAACATAAAAAATTAATGCCCATCCTAGAGGGTGGTTGTATCTAAATACACCAACTCTGAGATCACACTACAGTAGGGAAAGGGACAAATTTCTGATGATGGCCTACTGGTTACTTACCGTGAAGAAAATTTCAATGAAATGATCATTCGAGGACTTGAGGCTTCAATTAAGAAGGGTCGATGAAGTGGTGTTTGCTGGATTTAGATTTCAATAATCTAATATAGACCCTTTTATGTACTACTTAAAATCCATAAGAATATGGTGTATCCTGTGCGGGGACCTATTTTTTCTCAGGTGGGGGTCCCACGGAAAGGGGTGGTGAGATTTTGGATAAAATTCAGCCTTATGTGGTACAGCCTCCTTCATATATCAGTGACACACAGCATTTTCTTAAAGAATATAAAAAGGTTAAGTGGCAGAAAGGGTATTTCTTAGTGATGGTGGATGTAAGTAGCTTGTATACTTCTTTTGAACATCAATTTAGATTAGAGGTTATTGCTCATTATTTAGCGGATGTTAATGGTTACAAAGCATATTGAATATTGCTAGTTTTATTTTGAATAATAACTGTTTTTCTTTTGATGGTAATTGCTTTAGGCAATAAAGAGGTACAGCAATGGTAGCTAAATTTGCTCCCAGCTATGCTAATTTGTTTATGGGAAGGTTTGATGAAATATTTTTGTATAGGGAATCTTATTTTCTTGATATTGTAGTTTTTTATAAACGTTACCTCGCTGATTTGTTTTTCATAGTAAAGGGTTTTTGGGAACAGTAATTTTATGCAGGTCATACAGAAGAATTATTTTGGTTTATCACTTACGTATAATATTCATGCTGCGGTGGTACGGCGGTAGCATTGTTATCTCACAGCAAGAGGTTTTCCTGTTCGATTCTTGGCTTGGCTTGGGAGTGCCTTCTGTGTGGAGTCTGCATGTCCTCCCCGTGGTTGGGTAGCATTCAAAAGACATGTGTGCGTAAATGGGCGTACCTTTGTTGAAGGTTGGGCGTCAAGTTGGCACCTCGGCGTTTTGTAAAAATCTACTGCCAATCATTAGCGGACCAGAGTTCCGCTGTGGCAACCCCTTACCGGGAAAAGCCGAAAGACAAACAACAAACTTACGTATAATATTCATGATAGTAGTATTCATTATTTAGATGTGAAGTTGTATATCCAAAATGGTGAAATCCATTCCATTTTATATAGAAGAGAAACTTCTGTAAATACCTTCCTGCATGCTTCTAGTGTGCACCCTGGCTATTTGATGAGATCTTTGCCCTATGGTGAATTTTATTGGGCTAGAACTTTATCTTCAGAGGAGGTTAAATTCCAAGAGGTGGCTATGGACATAGTTAATAGGCTGTTATCTAGGGGTTATAAACATGACCTTCTTATTACTACATGGTGGAAGGTTGAGGATGGGCACAATAAAATTGGTTAGAAAGGTAAATTTGGTAGAAAGTTTGATAGGAGTAAGGCAGATCAGGAAGATATATATTTTTGACTTGTTATGCTCTGTTTATTGAAGGATTGTCATGTATTTTGAAGACATGGTATATAATAACATCAGATAAAATTAATATAAAAATATGAAATTGAATATATCATATAATAATTCACCCATTAATGGAAGTATGGTTGTACATACAGAGATAAGTAGTGAGACTGTGGACTTAGAATGTAAGGTTTGTACCACTTGTAGGTATATGGGAAAGGAGGATACCTGCATAATTAATGATTGGTTATTTAGGATTCCAGCGGCATTTAACTATTATCAGAAGATGGTAATCTATGGATTAGTTTGTCCTGTAATAAATTCTGTATAGGTAAGATGATGCATCAGGTTAGGATAAGAATATGAGAGCATATCAGAGACATTAAAAATAATTACTCTACAAACCCAGTAGCATCACATGTTTCAGAACATCATAACAGCGATTCTGATATGTTACATTTTTTATAATGTATATAATTAAAGGCTCAAAGCTGTATTTAAATCCTTTGGATATATTATTATAGAAGGAAGCTTGGTTTATATTTGTTTATGATACTTTGCATCCTAAGGGTCTCACTAATGAGCTTCTTATGAAATATGTAGTTTAGTTAATTAAATAATTTAGAGACTTGTTCTGGTGGTGGGAATGATTTTGTATTTATGAATGTTTATGGATGTTTATATTTATATATATATTTGTATATGTATCTTTACATGCCTTTATATGCATTTATTTATTTATTTATTCTTTATGTTTGTGAGCATAATATATTTAGTACTTACTTATATATATATATTTCTATATACATATATGTATGTATATTCGTATGTGTATTCAAGTCTATGTGCTTGTGTTTTTAAATGATGTAGAGTTTGTAATTAGATTGGTGAATTCATTGATTGGTAAATGAGATAATTCAGTTAAAGAGTTTTATATATAAAGCCTTGTTTAACTGCTTTAAAAATTTTGAACCCTGACGGCGTAAGTCGAGGCGCTTGTTCAGAATTATATGCTCATTGTCCTAAAATAAAGCTGCTTCCATGTGCCAAGTGGTGTTTTCATAATTGGAGTGCGGTGGAGTTATTTGGCACAGGTGATGAAATTTGTGTGTGTAAAATGTAAAATATCTAGTTTTATTTAGAATATTGTTAACATTTTATTCCAACACCCTCGGTAGTGGTGCTGTGGTAGCGTTGTCGTCTCACAGCAAGACGTTGTCCCGTTCGATTCTCAGCTAGAGCTTCTTCTGTGTGGAGGCATGCGTGAATGGACATACCTTTGTTGAAGGTTGTGCATCAGGGCTGGTAACTCGGCACGTAAAAATCCACTACCAAACATTAGCAGACTGGAGTTCTGCTGTGGCGACCCCTAATCAGGATAAGCCAAAAGACACAACAACAAAAAGTTTAAATTTTATTGCAAATTTTAGCAGCTTTTATTAATACTGCATAACACACAATATTAATATTCATACATCCACCCACAACCCCTTTTTCCATTTTACACATGGGGTCGGGGTGTCACTTCAGCAGTGACAATCATCTAGATCCAAGGTTTACATCACTGGGTGGATAGCCCTGTCCTGGTAGTTCTTCCATAGGTTCATAGGTTCATAGTATGACACTAGGCTATTGGCCTGGAGGCCCTTATAAGCCTAGCCAAGAATTTCACCCAAGTTCCCTCAAAGTCAGCACCTGTTTCCCCTGTCCAGCAGAGACACAGATGGGATCCCAGGGGTATATTTTCTGTTTCCCATCCAGTCATCTAGGTTCCACTTAAAGAGGGCTAGAGAGGTACTCTGCTTGACATGAAGAGGGAGTCTACTCCACAGACAAAATACCATATGCCATACCACACACTCACACCTATGGTCAATTTAGAGTGTCCAATCCACCTACTGCATGTTTTTGGAATTTGGGAGAAAGCCAGAGCACCAGGAAGAAACCCACACAAACACATTGCAGACATGAAGACTCCACACAGAAGGTACCGCGAACCTCTTGTGAGGAAACAACACTATCTGCTGTGCCACTGTGCCTTTATATGCAAGTATGCTTTAACTTGATAGTTTCAAGCACTTTTCTAATTAGTATATATTGTTTATTATAATGTGTGCATTCATATATTTTCATTTTAAAAGTTACTTGCTTCTGTTCCATGTATACAGTTTAAATGGCTACTACACAGCAGTTTTTGATGTTAGAAAATAGATTGTAGATTGAGATTTTTAAAATATGTTGTATAGTTAGGAAGATATAGATAGATGGAGAGTTTCCATTTGTTTTTTTTTTTTGTTTGTTTTTTTTTTCTTAGCCGCTAACAATAGAGAGCTGTAGGCAGTGCTCTGGCTTTGAATACTCAACTGATTACTTTAGGATATTTTCTTTTCTTCTTTCCCTTTCTTGCCTTCTTTATTCATTATATAACAAAGTAATCACTATAAGCTTTACTGTTGATGATGGTTCCATTTTGTACATAGCTAACTGTAAGATTAGTTCTCTGTTAGAACAAGTTATTCTACAGATTTTCCCTGTTTGGATTTAAGCATAGTTTTATAGTCTACTTGTAAAGCTGGATTAATGATATGTAGATGAAAATGCATCATCTTAAAACAGAGTCATTGAATCTGAATGGCTTATGGGACCCTTTTAAAATGCTAGAATGTGCAACATTTTAAATATATGCAGTGAAGCAGTCTCGTTACATGAAAGACATTTATCTTTTATGGAGCATTTCAGTTCAGATCAGCAGGGATATTGTATAATTGGCTGTTCAGCTAAAAACAAGGACAAAAAAAGAGATGTAACCATTTTATTTTCTTATGTATGTTATTATATTAATCATCTTTTTAATAATGAAGATTGAGTATTTACTGGTGCAAATATTCAAAGAGGATATAATTATAACATGCATTGCACACTCTTTATACCAAATATTTTACTAAAAAAATGTGTATCTTAATCAGTGTAGTAAAAGATAAGTGAGTAAGGACAGACTTTAATCTTTCATATTTTGGATAACAGAGACAAGATTAAGTTCTTGGGACTGTCTAAAACTGCAAGTGAACTGATGTCAAGTTTAAGCTTCTTTGATATCAACATCTGCTCCTGAAGCTGTGACTGCAATCCAGATGACCTGTGCTTGACTCTCCACATTTGCACTGGAGACAACAAAACAGGGAGGATAAGCATGAGTATCAGTTGACAGCTTCCCATCCTGGGTTATGAAGGTTGTTCTGACACACTAGGTATAACACCTTCACAGTTAGAGCTTGCAAAGTAAGTGTTTCCTAGGAGGATGAATTGAGCATGTGCATAGAAGCATGCATGCTTGTCCCGATCAGCAGCATCAGTGGAGCTCTACAGAACTGAGTTGGAGCTCCAAGGAGGAAAGGAGAAGAGTCCACTGAGTCCTTATAGACTTGACTGTTGCCTCTATGCGGAAATCAATGGGCTGATTTGGCCCTCCATCCAGTGACTGAATGGGCTGAAGGGTTATGAACTAGCCTGGGGAGTACCCAGCACCTGAACCCAAGAGAGGACCAAATGGATCACTTGGAAAAAGGAAGGAAAACCATTGGGAAAGACCTGACAGACAGCAGCAAAATAAAATAGATGTCCTAGATTTTTTCTTATAGTTTCGTATCTACATTGCTCTCCTTTTGTTGAGGTACAGATAAAGAACTGCCCCAAAATTAAAACTTCATTTGTGGCTTAGAATATCTTAGATGATTTCATAATTGTTCATCTTACTTTATTTTCTAGATAAAATTAAGAAATATGGGAATACGTTAGGAGGAACATAAAATGCTACAATATTCCCCTTTAGTTTTATGGATATCTTTTAGTGTGGTGCAGATGCTAAATCATATAATAGGATAAATACTTGCAAAAAGACAGGAATGAAAAATATGAGATAATATTGGCTCCATTAGGATAATGGAATACATATAAAAGAACAACAGTGTTCAAAATCAGTAGAACACAATCAAAAAATGGTCTTCTTGATATTAAAATAAAACTTCCATCTCAAAGTTAAAATTAAACTAGTATATATCTACCTCCAAAGTGGCTTAACTTAAAGGAAAAAAACCTTGGAAAAATTAGAACAGAACACATAAAATCATTTATTTATTTTATTTAGATGTTGGCTACCAGGGTAGAGTACTGATCAAAGCAAGACCATTTACAGGCTCTAGCATGTATAATATACTCTAATAGAGGAAGTGAATTGCATTTTCACCAGAGCATATTAATCATACAGATACAGAAACTGAGAATATAAATATAGATAGAATATTTGGGAGAGTTAAGAATGGTTACTTAAACTGCAGATCAAAGGAAACGTTTTGTGGACCCATTTACAATTATTAAACAATAACAATGCATCTAAGGAAAATTGGATACCTGTTGAATTCTATAAATATTTAACAGGGTTAATATATAATAATATATATATGGTTTACCTTTATAATGCCAATCGCAACATAGTCAACCCCACTTCCACGAACACCGAAGTGCGAACGTCCCAGATGATGAAAACTACATATGCGAAAGACTAAATATCGGCCCCTTTTTGACTCATGGTAGCACTGGTGTGGAGGTGTGGCATGGCCGGGAATGTCGAAAGTCTACATTTATTCAACCTTTGAACAGTTGTGCGGTTCTGAGTTCACGGAAATGGTTCGATGATGTGGTCGGTCGATCATATGTGATCGATATAAAGGTAAACCTATATATATATCTATATATATATATATATATATATATATATATATATATATATATATATAATATAATATATATATATATATATATATAATATAATATATATATATGTATACACACACACACACACACACACACACACACACACACACACACACACACACACACACACACATATATGTATATATATATATATATATATATATATATAAATCAAAAAACAAGGTGCCCAAATAGTAAACACGAATAGAAACCAAAAAAAGCAGCAGCAGCCAATGTCCCTCAGCCTCAAACACAGTATAGAAAAATACACACGTAGATTCAGCCTCGAACACAGTTTATTGAGAAAATACACGTAGGTTGAGCGCTTTCGTCTAATGACTTCATCAGAAGTTCTGATCGGAAGGGTTCTGATGAAGTCATTTGATGAAAGCGCTCAACCTACGTGTGTATTCTCAATAAACTGTGTTCGAGGCTGAATCTATGTGTGTATTCTTCTATACTGTGTTTGAGGCTGAGGGACATTGGCTGCTGGTGCTTTTTTTGGTTTCTATTTGTATATATATATATATATATATATATATATATATATATATATATATATATATATATATTCAGAAGTGTACAAAATAATAACATAGGAAGCATCAAATATTCCTTCCCAGTTGTAACACTGAAAGATACTGTTCTGGGTGTGGAGCCTAGATGGCCAAGTGAGAGCAATGAATTTTGAGAGCTCCATAAACTAGTATAATAATATAGGAAAATGTTATTATTTTCAAGTTTTAAAAACATCAGAAATCTATAGATAAACTACTAAACTACACAAATATCAATTTTGGTGGAGATATATAAACATTTTCCTGTCAAGGGAGGTATATTGAGTCACTGAATATGAACAACTCAAGGAATTCTCATCAGATGCTGCTTTGAAAAAAGAACTGCAATTGATGACATCTACCTTATAGGAACTATCTTTGAAGATGGATTGCTTTAAAAATGACTTAGAAAATCTCAAATTAAATTCTCACAAACAGACTGATACTCTTAAGGAACAATTACAGCAGCACCATACAAAAATAACAAATATAGAGACTTCTCTAAATGACATTGAAGGGAGACTCAAAGAAGAAGAATTCCAAAAAGCATTTCTGCTTAAACAGAATACATGGCTGTTTTTAACAAAATAAATGACTTAGAAAACACGGAAAGGAGAAACAACATAAGGATCTTTGGACTGCCTGTAAACACTGAAGGAGAAGACATTATTTCATTCTTTTTTTTCAAAACAGGTTTATTGTTTTAACATATAAGAGAAATATCATAACAATTTTATACAAGTAATTAAAAATAGGTATTATTATAATATTCAACAAAACAACTAAAGTATTTACAAAGACATCCACTACAATCAGATCAATTAATTAAACTAAAATACCATGCTATTGAAATTAAATTTTTTTTAACAAATTTTGTAAATTATCCCATACAATAAAATAAGATGTTTTTCTATTTGTTCTAGTCCTAATTGTGTTTATTTCCATATGGCACACTATATTCATAACATTTTAAATTCATTGAATGAAGGAGGTGTATCTGAAATCCAATTTCTAGTTATTATTTTCCTAGCCACTGCTAGAATAGACCATAACAAGGGAAGCTTAACCTTTTTACACTTTGAGGTACAGGTGTGTTGAATAATATAAGAGATTTAGAAATAATGAAATTATCTGTAAAAAAGAGCCTGCAAAAATTCATTAATTGACTTCCAGTATTCTTTCAATTTTATACAGTCATAAAACATATGAGCCCAGTCAGCATTAATTTCTACATTACATCTCTTACATAGATTATCTTTATTATTTATTTTATTCATCATCAAAGGTGTATAAAAAAAATCTATGTAAAAATTTCCATGTATAAAGTCTCCAGACAATGGAAGACGTAGTTCTATAAGCAGATTCCAATATATATTGTTTATCTTGTTGATTTGGTGGGTCCCCATTAATAGAAGTGAAATAATTCCAGTATGAATCTACACTGTAAAAAGTTTCTTGTCTGATAACTTTATGTATGTATGAAAGTTTACCTTTATCAGAAACTTTATGTTGTAAATTTAATATCAAGTAATCAATCAGTGTTGGAATAGATTCTTTAACAGTTATAGACATTAAATCTATTTTATTAATGAGATGTTGTCTAAAGGTCTGAACCTCTAACCAGCAAGTTTCTCTTAGATCAAATTCTTGTTTTAAGAAATCTAGATTTTTAACTTTATTATCAGATATCAACTGATACCAGTACTTTAGATCATTATCTATAGCTAAATGAGTTCCTTCAGAAGTAGATGACAAAAGCATACCCTAAGTATACATTATAGGAAATACAATAAAATTCCATTCCCTATACTTAGGGTGCATGAATATAAAGTTACGATAACTAATAATAATATTTAATGGGTAACAAACCATATGTTTAGGTGTAATAGGTGAAGTACAAAATTCATTTAGTAACCATAACATGGAGTTATTTACAATCATATTTTTATGTGTTAAGGAGATTTTCATGAAGTGTATACTAATTAGCTCCCAATAATCTTTCCATTTTGTGACATATGACTGATCTATTAATAAAGTAATAACTTTTACAATAGAAGAGATAGTATATAAATTAAGGTCTGGAAAAGAAATACCCCCTTGAGACCAGCTATTAGTATGTTTCTTTAATGCAA